>NC_137136.1:22927074-23072074 GCF_949319135.1 Squalius cephalus | reverse complement strand
TCAGTCTTTTAAAATATCAAATATAATAGTTTGACTTTTTTTTATGACAAGGCATGTTTAGTTCAGGTTGTAAAATGTCATGTGGTACAACTACTCAAAAACTCGATATTTATTAAATAATTTATATTTGTAAAACATTTGACATACATACATATATATATATATACACACATACATACATACATACATACATACATACATACATACACACACACATACACACACACATATATATACATTATATATATATATATATATATATATATATGTGTGTGTATGTATGTATGTATGTATGTATGTATGTATGTATGAATGAATGAATGAATGAATGAATGAATGTATATATATATATATATGTATGTATGTATGTATGTCAAATGTTTTACTTTTACAAATATACATTTATATATATATATATATATATATATATATATATATATATATATATATATATATATATATATATATATATATATATATATGTATGTATGTCAAATGTTTTACAAATATACATTTATATATATATATATATATATATTTTTTTTTTTATTATTATTATTGATGGTTACACCACATGACATTTTTGTCATTAAATTAGTCATTAAACGTTGAAAATGAAAATGGTATTTAATAACTTGAAATGGTATTAAAGTTTTCCAAAGCCATAAAGAACACAAAGAATATATTTAGAATAATTTGGCACATGTGGTCTAGATCATGGACACTTATAGTGCATCATTGTCCCACAAAGGCCTTTACAGTTGTTCACTTATCCTGTAAAACAGAGATGATATAAAAACACCACCATAGCGTCAATACCTCAAAACCCCTCTTTCTGAAATAAAAACGCAAGAACACGATTCTAATTTAAGATTTCCAGTTTCTTCTCTAAAGGGCAACAGTGCTAAGTAGACAAACCGCAAGATAGCGCGTTTGTTTCAGGGAACGGATCAGCCCGAGCTATTTTAAGTAACCCTGAGAGGTATTGAGCTAATTCTGTTAGCCAGGTACAAACCCCACAGGCAGTACCCAGATCTGCACAGCCTGCCTATGCATCGGAGCTGACAGGTAGGGGAAGTTTTCAACCAAACTCACTTCTACACCACACCTGGTACGAATAGAGAGGTGGATTCAGCGTTTCCTGAGAACACAGACTGCCATTACAGCCATAAATAGTGACTGGCTGAGATGTGTATATGCTAAAGGTCTGCGTACGCTTGCCCTAACGGAACATGGCGTTGAGCAGTCTACCAACACTGAAATACCCCTACACACACACACACACGAGCTCCGAGTGGGCAGACATGGAGAGAGGTGACAGAATGCCACTGGCTGCCAGACTGCCCTGCTCAGGGCCAAGAGCACTAAAACGGTTTCCGTAGTGACAGGACTAATCCCATCACCGTGCGCAGAGAGAGGGTGCATTCAGCTTAGAAACCCCGCTGCCGAGCACACGAGACACCGAAACGATCCTTTTACATCTGACTCTTATGCGTTAACCAGATGTCACAGAATATTTTTTCTAACGTTTATTTTGCAAATTCACGTTTTCCTGCTGACGTCTAACAGGGCAGGGTAATAAACATTTAAATATTATTTCTGTCCTCGATCACTCCCGTCTTACCTTGCTGAGGATGTAGACTGTGTCTCCTCTTTTGAAGGACAGCTCATCGGGGTGGTCGCCAGCACAATCCCACAAGCCCTGGAAGAAGTTTTCATAGTCTGTGCTCTTGTTCACTGCTGCAGGGGCTAGAATAACAGGAGATTGAATCAATTATTGAATTAATGAAGAAAGAATAGAGAGCATTTGTGATGGCATTTCAACTTATGCATCACAAAATGTTTATGATGAGCTGTAAAAATGGTGATTGTGGGGTTTGTTGGATTGGTCTCTGAACACCAAAGAGATCTTATTGTCCTTGCATGTACACTGTTCAAAGGTTTACTAATTTGAGGTTAGTAAGATGCTTGTGAATGAATGTTGAATGCTCACTAAGGCTGCATCTGCATTTATTATTGAAAACAGCTGTGCTGCTTAATATTGTGGAAACTTTTGTGGAAACCATGATGCATATGTTTCAGGATTCTTTAAAGTGATAGATCACACACCCCCCCCCCCCCCCCCCCCAAAAAAAAAAAATCTGTCATCATTTTACTTCTCAATAAAGTCTGGAAACTTCTCATTTCCCAACAACTTGACGGTAGCCATTTACTTTCATAGTATATAAAAAAAAAATACTATGGAAGTCAATGGGGTCCAACTGTCTGGTTACCAACATTCTTCAAAATATCTTTTGTGTTCAACAGAAGAAAGAAACTCGTACAGGTTTGGACCAACTTGAGGTTGAGTAAATGATGACAACATTTTCTTTTTAGGGTGAATTATCCCTTTAATGAAAAAAGATAAAAAGAACAACATTTAGTTGAAATAGAAATCTTTTGTAACATTATAAATGCCTTTACTATTGCTTTTGATCGATTTAATGCGTCCTTGCAGAATAAAAGTATTTATTTGGTTTAGAAAAAAACCCTCAAACTGACCACAAACTTTTAAATGGTAGTGAAAAATTCCAAGAGTTTCTCTATATGCAATGGTGGTTTGGTGCATGTCAATGGATCTTCAACGGGAGTTACACCAATTATTGTTTGATCTCTTATGTAAATACTTTAATATGGAACTATACACATTTATTATATGGCTTAAAGTGTCCCTGCTATGTTTTTTCTATCCAGCAAGGGGTCCTTGGTTAAAGACCCCCAGTATAAGTGTTTTTCTGGCTCAGAAAGTTCCACTAGTGGGCAGCAGAGAGTATAACTTGCTGAGCTGTGGCTTCTGACAGATGGGATGAAACTGTTAACATGAAATGTTAGAAGACATATTTGTTGGAAGCATATAAAACAATCTTGAATTTAAAGGGATATTTCACCGCTGGAAAGATGAATGTGTATTTAAATTGGGTCATTTATGTAGTAGAAATGTGAAATTATTTTAGAAGTTGGTGCCTTCTAGACTGAGAAAAGCCAGAAAATGTATTTTTGGCTCATGTGGATGAAAGACAACAACTCCCAGAATGCACTTGCTTCGCTGCCCTACGAGGCCACTCCTAAGCCACGCCTACCGGTTACAGAGGGGAGTATCGGAAGAAATTATACAACTAGGCTACTAGTTGACTGGAAACTGAAAAGACACTGTTTTATCGTGAGATCACCCTCTATGGGCGGGTTGAAAACATGCGGAACGAGCTCCTACTACTGGCTGTAGTCTCTAGCCTCTGGCCAAAAAAGCCTCAGATGACACAAAAATCGTAATTTTGCGTCATCTGAGGTTTTTTTCCAGACACACAATATAGAAATCTCTTGTCTCAAGGGGACATGAGGGAGGGAAGCTCGGTCATTCGAAAATACTACCGGGTTTCTACTGATACAAAGCTTAATGCTAATCGGTGAAGTATCCCTTTAAGTTTCAGTCTCTTATTTTCAGTCTCGATTGTGGATGAAATATGTTAAACTGGTATTTCAGGTAGATTTGCTCTTGGGTTTACAATTACCCCCGCTTGCTTTTAGTGTAGAGCATTATTTATTCATATTTACTAATCTTTAATGTCTGCCCAAGGGCGGCACCATGAGTGGGTGTTCATGAAAAGTGCTTTCATAAAGAAAAAAAGAAAAAAGAAAAAAACCCTAAAGGTAAATATCTTGCACCAGACTTTATAGCTGGCAGATTCCCAGCTATGCTGATTTGGCAGATTATTATAATCATTTTCTAAATATAACCATACCCACTGCTGCATTTAAGATTTTATTTAGGGCTGCGTCTTAAACAACCAGGCATTAGTGTTACACCTGCTGCAGTGGTCTGGTATCAGCAGTAACATAAATGCATCCACTTTTCAGGATTTTAAGGATTTTAAAACATTATGCAAAAAAAAAAAAAAAAAAAAAAAAAACCCTATCAAAAGATGACAACAAATACTAATAAAGAAAATTCATATGATAATCTTGCTTTCCAGGATCCATGAAGCCTGTTTTCCCTCCATTATGGCTCTGTCTAGTGCTCTAGCTGGCCTCCTCCCCTGAGCATCTGTCACAAGATCCTGCCTCAGCCATCGTTTCTGTCAGCAGGACTTCCTGTGCTGTGAGCCTGGAGCAGAGGGCCATAGTGGGCCACAGTGCACCAATGGAGTCAGCTTCCTGCCAGTGCCTACCAACCCCTGCCCAGTGCCCAGCACCCAGCAGGAGACATGCTTCCCCCACACAGGGACAGAAAAAACACTGAACCATTTTTAAATAAAAACTGTGAGAGCATTGTTTAGCGTTTGTCTTACCAATCAGCACAAATATGTCAAACTAAATATCATTACTCTAAGAAACAATCAATAAAAATTCCAGGTCTCTTCCTGAAGGCCGTTCCTGTGGTCCAGACAACCTTCCCACTCCTATCATCAGTGTTACTTCACCATCTAACCTGCCAAATCCATATGTACCCGCAATATCCATTCCCTCTCTTTCCACTTACCATCTTTTGTTATCACTTAAAGACCTCCTCCCTCTCTTTTTTATATATATATATAAAAAGTTGGAGAGACAAATGATAGCCACCCAGGCAGATCTGGGAATATATGTGGTGTTATGGGACAGCGGGGCAGGTAGGGGATGGACAGGCCTGCTGACCCAGTGGTAATTACCTGTCATAGGGGTGGATGGTGGTGGAGGTTTGTTGGCCAGGGACAGGGGCACTGTTTTTTTAACAGGCTGGGGTTCATCTTCCTCTGAGAGGGGGAGAATAGATGTTCCAGTTAGAGCGAAGAGCAATATACCAAATTCACAATTTCTGTAGACATTTTCCACCACATCCATAGGGGAATCAACCTGAGAGGTTTTTACATTAATATTTATGTTGACTATCAACATCGAAATTTTATAAATAAATATAAATGTATAATATAATATAATATAATATAATATAATATAATATAATATAATATAATATAATATAATATAATATAATATAATATAGGCCTGGTTTCACAGACAGAGCTTAGATTTAGCTTTAGTTTAATTGGGACATTTAAGTAGCTTTTATAAACGTGCATTAGATAAAAGCATTACTGATGTGCATCTTGAGACAAAACAATGGCACTAACATATTTTAAGTTATGTTAGTGCAAGTTGCTTTCAGTTAAAACAGCTCAAATTTGCATTTTAATCCAGGACTAGGCTTAAGCCTCGTCTGTGAAACCAGAGAAATGATATATAATATAATAAAATAATTATCAGATAAATACACAAACAACTATGAAATTTAAGTGCAAACCAGGAAGTTCTTCATAGATGTCATCATCGATAATTTCGGGCATGGTTGATTGGGAATGGGATACAGGTAAGCAGTCATCATACTCTTCTTCATCTTCAGGAATGATTCCACCCATGTCTGAGAGTGAAAAGCAATATACAAGACATTATGCATTTGTGCAAAAAAAGACCCTGCTAGAACAAGTTTAGTTATTGAGAGTGTTTTTATGATGCGCAGTCCTACCTTTAATCAAAAAGTCAATGTGCTCCACCCACTCTTTAGCATCTTTCTCGGACGCAGCACAGAACTGTAGCAAAAATGTGTTATAAGAGATAACTCTCTGATGATAAGAATAAACACTTCATGTTTTACATGAAATGAGAGGTGATCAACCTGATATACACGCTTGTCTGGAGCTGAGATCTCAAAGCAGCAATCTCGCTTTGCATCTTTCCGCAGGGTGTTGTTCAGTTTGACAGTGTATCCGACAATGGTAAACTCTCCCTTCTGCTGTTTATCTAGTGAACATTAGTGCAGATTATTGAATGATACGATTCAAGAAAAGAGAAATTGAATTCAGCATTTAATTGGTGACAACCAGTGTTGGGAGTAATGCATTACAAGTTGTGCGAGTTGCGTAATCAGATTACTTTTTTCCAAGTAACTAGTAAAGTAATGCATTTCTTTTAAATTTACAACAACATATTTGAGTTACTTTTTCAAATAAGTAACGCAAGTTATTTTGTTTTCCCATTTATTGACTGACACCTCTCCACTCCCCATGTTGTGAATGACTAAAAGTGAGCAGGCATTTTACTCATCTCACTTGCACTAATCAGTATTCCTCAAAATGGATAATTAAATATGTTAAATTACAAAAATATACTTTATGTATTTAATCTCACTTTACTAACCAATATCTTTGCTGCTGTCCTTCGGTAATCCAATTCAACAATACTAATAAGTAAAAAATAATTTTAGATAAACATCTCATTCGTGTTTCATTTTTTTTTTTATTGCTCAAATAAGGAGTCCTCCTCTGAGTCCGTACTTTCGTGACGTAACGCGGGTTCACCAAAAGTGTGCATCGAGGGAGCATATCAACCACAAAGTGCTCACGAGCACCCTTCTGAAACCTAAAATGACAAATGTGCACACATTGTAAGACCAAAGACCGAAAGTGCATAGCAGGTGTGCCAATTTGGACAGGGCCCATCTTTTCCTGCATCCTATTTATCTGCGATCCTGAATGGCAGCACAGCTGCAAGGTTTGTTTGAGCTGCGCCCTCTACTGTACAGGAGTCAATTTGCATTTCCATCATCCTGAGGCTTATTCATTTCACTTTTGGTTTGAAAGGGCCTTTACATTCGCCAAAATTAAAAAACAAACAAGCAAGCCCAGCCCAAGTAAGAAAAGGTAACGCAAAAGTTACAAAACACATTACTTAGCATAAAAAGTACAGCAATAAGCCACTTTTTAACGCAATATTGTAATGCATTACTTTTAAAAGTAACTTTCCCAACACTGGTATTGACACATCTGATCATAATAGTATTTTTCCAACCTTTTTCACTGCCATAGTAGTAGAATATGTTGTTACTTAAGGCGCACCATCTCTTCTGCCACTCATTGCCAAAGAAGCTGTGATCTATAGGAAGTCAAATGGAGGTTATTTTGTCCACGTCAACAACCTGTTTGTGAACACAGTAACCTACCCTTTCGGCGCTTCTCCAGGTAGCCACTCTTTAAAATAGATTGAAGTTCTTGAGCTGCCACCGGAGGGGACTGTTGAACACCTGATTACAACAAACAGACAGAAACAGAAATTTATTCAATCTTACTTCAGCTTTTTTTATGACTAGCAGTGAGGAATCCACAAAGAGAAGCACCTGTCTTCACAACAGATTTAATACATTTAAGGCAACCAGAAAGCTACTTCCACCCCCTTTAGGATTTAAAATCAAAGGTCGATGTCAAGCGAGACTAAAGTTAGCAGAGATTCAAACCCCGGATGGACTGGATAGAGTACAGCAGTATGTGAAACAGATGCATGGTCTGTTTTCAAAGCAAACCTCCCCTCTCGTTTACACTGCCCTCCCCTCTCTTGTGTACACACTACCATTGCATTGCTGAATGAGTGTGAGTGAACAGAGCAATGTTATGAATGACACCAGAAATTGTGGAATGTTTGCAATTATGTATAAAGTGCTGTCAAGGGAGCATGACACACGCTGACTGTGAAAAGTAAACTAAACACCCTCAGTGTTAGAGCTGATTTCTGTTAAATCTGGAAGAAATATGTCTGGTAGAACAACTGCCAAAGAAAACATAAATCATGTGTTTTTTAGTGCAAAACAATGGCCAAAAACTAAAAAAGATAGTGTTTTGGATAATAAGAAAATAAGAACACAATTTTTCTCCCTTATTGCAAAATAAAAACACCATATAAACTATTGATCTAAAGTTTGGGATTAAAAAAGATTTTTCAGTTAAATGAAAAAATGTCTTATGTTCAACAATGCAGCATTTATTTGATTAAAATACATAGTAATATAGTTAAATACTGCATTATACATACACATATATACATATACATATATACACACACACACACACATATATATATATATATATATATATATATACATATACATATATATATATACATATACATATATATATATATATATATATATACATACATATATATATATATATATATATATATATATACATATATATATACATATATATATATATATATATATATATATACACATATACATATATATATATATATATATACATATACATATATATATATACACATATACATATATATATATATATATACATATACATATATATATATATATATATACACATATACATATATATATACATATATATATATATATATATACATATACATATACATATACATATACATATACATATACATATACATATATATATATATATATGAAGAGTTCAGATGCAAAAACCTCTAAGTGCCATCTGAAATTTTCTTCTAGAATGATCATTTTTATCCAGCTCGTTTATTTAAGTTCAGTAATTTCACTTAAATGGCAATGAAAATAGGTAATTTTCATTGCCATTTAAGTGAAATTACTAAACTTAAATATATGAGCTTCATAAAAATGATCATTCTAGAAGAAAATTTCAGATGGCACTTAGAGGTTTTTGCATCTGAACTCTTCATATATATATATATATATATATATATATATATATATATATATATATACACATGTTCTCTTTGATGGCAAAGCTCTATTTTCAGCAGTCATTACTCCAATAATGATTCTTAAAAAAATTAAATATTATTTGAAAATGGTTGCGTTGCTAAATTAGTTTTGGCACTGGCAATTGAGTGTATTTTTCAGGATTTTATGATGAATAGAAAGTTTGAAGAACAGCATTTGTTTGAAATAGAAATCTTTTGTAACATCATAAATGCCTTTACTGTCATTTTTGATCAGTTGAGTCCTTGTTGAGCTTAGATTAAGCCTTAGTTCAATTAGGACATTTAAGCAGCTTTTATAAACATGCCTAAGAAAAACACACTATGTGCATCTTAAGACAAAACAATGGCACTGACATAATTTAGGATATGTCAGTGCAAGTTGCTTTCAGTTGAAACAGCTCAAACATGCATTTTAGTCTGTGACTAGGCTTAAGCCTTGTCTGTGAAACCTGGGGTTAATATGAACACCCTTGAACTAACTTTATCCATGTTAACTTACAGTGCTAACTTCAAAAGCAGCAAATGTGGTTGCTAAAGGCTGCAAATAAATAGTGGCGACACGCTTTGCCTTCATCTTCAGCTATAAAACGAACTTCCTTTTTATGGGCTGACTGTATGAAAAGAGTAAAAACTTACAGCTCTCAAACAAGTTACAGAGGTGAAGCTCTGACTCTCAACAAATAAAGCCTGAGAGATGTGTGTGTGTCCTTTTTTCATGAGAAGAAATCTCACAACAACAAAAAAAATGACAAACGCCCTGTATTTACCCAAATAGCGGCATTATCAGTTGCATGAGCTTATAAACTTCACTTTCTTTAGTACATTTGTCCAAAATAAATATTCGTAGGATCTGCAGTGTGCACTAAGAGGCTTCAGTCCCATCTTTGAGCTGAACAGCTGTTCTCTCTGGCAAGCACAGGGCAAAAGGACCTATAAAACACATGAGTGCACTAGAGCTGTAAACCTCTGCCTACCATATACACACAAACCACTACCAGCCTGTATCCTATCCTCTTGATTCTGTGCGTTTCAGAATGCAATAATCGGATATGTGGCATGACTCAAAAATGATTCGGATGAATTCGATTCCCTTGAATGTAAATTCTACCAACAGCGTTCATTTAGCAGAAGCTAACTAAAACAGAAGCCTGAATTGACATTGGATGTGGACGGCATTGTCTGAGCTGCAGACCATAAACCATTTGCTCAGAGACAAAAGAGAGCTAAACCCTTAACGTCTGTGCCTTCAAACCGTTCCTGAGACTGTTGCCGGGTTACATCAGTCTTTCAAGCACCTCATTCAGCTTTTGTGTTGTTCTACCACTACTAAAAAATCCTAGACAGGACATGACAAAGGACTGCCACAATGATACTGTGTTATGACAGCTAAAGCTGCAGAAAAGGTGATAAGTGATTCATTCATAACCGGAAAGAGATAGGTTTTTTGTTTCTTAATTTATGTGAATTTTATACATGTGTGCAGAATAAATTGCCATGATTCTTTTATAATACTCACAATCACAGCATTCTTCCATGAGAGAATTCAAGGGAACAGTAGCTCAGTCACATGATGTCCCTGTCTCAACAGTTCTTGCAGATGCTCTCTTGTAACACTTTTAATATTGCAATAAATCCCACAATTTTACACTCACCATCATAAGCGTTTTCATCATCCCTGTCAGCCTGCTCTGAGTGAAGCGATCCTCCGTCGTTGGTGTCCGCTTCATCAGGCTCTGGGAACTCTTCATCTCCTACACAACAGAGTCTTCATCAGCATTCCCAAAAAGAGGCAGCTAGGAGGCCACATTTTCAATCCTCCACCAGAAAAAGACACATTAACTAAGATTATCTAATTCAGATGTAATGCATGTTGCTTGCATGGAGCCTGGGAAGAGAAGCATGTTGCGTGCAGCATTGAGTGGCACTCAGCCATGTTGTCTCAATTCACTAGAAACTCACTTTGCATAGATTTGGGATATTAATATGGAAGATATCTTATAACACTAGCCTATTTGAATCACATTTCCTGATCAATTCATGTATAAAGAGCATACTGATGGTATGTGAGCGTGAATTATGCACATGTTTGTGGTATAATGTTGTACTTCCTGGTCACATTGTAATGGGGGTAGGCCTAATAGTGCAGCTGTAAAGTGCATGTGTTTCCTTGCCCACAACGTGCTAAACCATACCCAGCCCTCTACCCACATCTTAACTGTAAATTCATTAAAGGAAACACAAAATTCATCAGGGAACAGTCTGGCGTGAAACTTTTTTAAGCACTCTTTTCATATGTTCCCATCAGGAGAGAAAAATGAATGTTGGCATATCATGAATAAGTAAACAAACTCTCAAATTCAATGAATGCTAACTGCAGCACATAGTAGCCTACCCTATCAGTGGGGAAGTACTAGTTCACTTCATCATGCTTGTCTTTTAGCCCCTCCCCTAGACACACGCACATTCACAAACACACATCGAAACTTACGTTTTTCCTTGAAATCTTGTGAGTAGCTGGAACAGAGATCATTAGTTTGTTGAATACTATATCAACATAGGGTCAAAAACATTCAGGTCAACAGTAATTACATAAATCTGCCTCGTAGTCTCGTACCTCGTTTTCACATCTTTAATGCGCTTGATAAAGGCATCCTTTCTCTCTTTTGCTTTCTTGCTCAAATTCTCCCCTTTGAGGACATCCGTCAAAAATGTTTCCAGGTCTGAAAACAGATGAAGCGTAGCCTGTCATTTTGCACCCTTGAATTCCTCATTAGAATTACGACTAACGTTATTCCAAACTAATGACAATATGATTAGTTTACTAGCAAGAATAGGTTTTTTGATAAAATACTCGCTGGCCAGAAACAACCCAACTAAAGGCAGTCAACTTGCTTTTTGGATGGTAGCTGGTCAACCAGTCAATGACAACAACCTGCACCATCTAATTACGAGCGTAAACCAGCTAACGTTACCATTTTCAAAACCATAGCTAGCATCATGCTGGACTTTCCAACAGGTATGTTACCGACTAAAACTATAAAAATAAAAACGGCACAAGAAAAAAAAAACGTTATTTCCATCTGCAGTTTAAACTTAACATAGACTATTTACTGTATAACTGCTTAAAACACAAAATAAATCTATCCGCGCCAGAAAAAAAACAAACAAACTCTGACTATTTACTTTGCTCAAACTATAGGGAAATATTCATAACGTCCATCGGTAGACTAAACTTCCTCTTTTCAGCCAAGTATGAACAGAATGTAATGTAAACTGAGGACAAAACTATTACAGCCTAATCTGATTGCGCTCGAGACCTAAACGTTGGCTTTATAAACTGTTGTTTTATCCAAATATAGCGATGGTACCTGAAATGAGTGTCGTTAAATCTTCAGGTATGGACCTCATTTTGTTAACCCGCTTGACCCAGTAAGATAGCCTTCGAAACACGGAAGTTACAAGTGGACTGTGAAATACGGAAGAGGCAAATGCCTACCCTGCAGAAACCACTAGCTATTCAAATTAGACAGTATTATTTATCACGTCGGCTCCAGCAGAAACATTTGGGTACCTCAAACAGTGCACTGGGGAATCAAACGCTTCCTCGTCCACTTTTACGTGCTCGCTTTGACAGGAATAATTAAAAAACACTTTACATTAGTAATTTCACTGCATTTATTATTGACATGTGTCGGTGATAATGTTTACCTTTGGTGTTTCAATAGCGTGAGAGCGGAAAAATAGATGAGAAACATAAAGCATGCCAATCTGATCTAATCTGAATCTAAAACAACAACAAAAACGCCACTACTTCCAGGCACAAAGGCAGCAACCTCATTCCGTGACTTTGGGTAAGTAACTGAATTTGAACTGTAACTTTGTAACATTCAGTGCTGGTGCATTAGCTAGAGGATTTTAGTGAGAGGATCTAAGGACCTTTTAGAGATTTAGGCCTGCTGTTTGGAGTGGGGCCCACTTATCCTGAGGACGGAGACAGGTGAAGAATGGGGGTGATGCACAGCTTTCATAGAAAAACACATAGCTATCCATCTCCATCTGGCTCTCTCTCTCTGGCTCTCTCTCTCTCTCTCTCTCTGTCTGTGCTCCTCTGCTGCTTCACAGAGATTACTGCAGAGAGCAGATCCTTGCCAGGAGACCTGCACTCTGTCACCTTCTCAAAGTACTTCTCTTAGAGGATGATAAGGAGAGGAATTTGGTTCGTGAGGGGGTTTAATTTTTAAAAGGAATACAGATTTAAATGTATTTTTTCATATTATAATTGGAGTGGGATGGATATTTTGCAGACAAGCCTAGTGATATATTTATGCACATAAGCAAACGAGACTATTTATAGAAATGTCTCGAATGAAAGATTAAAAGGCTAATTTACTTTATAAAGGTATTGGCTGGTATACCAACACTGACATCCTGCATGCTTGTTCGCTCGGCTTGAGCGCTGCTTGAACCTCATTTGACCTGGCCACAGATCCATCTGGCGAGGAGGGGGAAAGAGAGGTGAAGTGCCCTTTGACCTTTTGAAGGACAGGGAAGCAGCTTCATATCTCATGCTCCTTGGCCGAGCCTGTTTGATCTGGACTCACCTCAGTTCACACGTCTCAGCTTCTGGCCCACAAGTGGAGGAATGTGTGTGAGTGTTTTAATGCAGTTAAAGGGATAGTGAAAATTCTGTCATTAATTACTCACCCTCATGTCGTTCCAAACCCATAAGACTTTTGTTCATCTTCGGAACTCAAATGAAGATCTTTTTGATGAAATCTGAGAGCTTTCTGTCCCTCCATTGACAAGCTACGCAACCACTTTTACGCTTTAAAAAGTTCATAAAGAGATCGTAAAACCAATCCATGTGGATTGAGCGGTTTAGACAAATTTCCTGAAGAGACTCGATCGCTTTATATGAACAGATTGAATTTAGGCTTTTATTCACATATAAACATTCATCAACAAAACATCAGTTATGATATAAAGAAGCTCAAGCATGTTCACTTGACGTGCAAGAACCAATGAGGGTCATTCTCATGTTACGCAGCATGTTTGAGCTTCTGCAAGAACCAATGAGGTTAATTCTCATGTTATGCAGCAAGTTTGAGCTTCTGCAAGAACCAATGAGGTCCATTCTCGTATGTTACGCAGCACGTTTGAGCGTCTGCATGAACTAGGGCTGCACAATTAATCGAAATGAAACTGCGCGCGACTGCAAACTGCTAAGGCTGCTATTATTTTATGCGCAGCTTGTCAGTGCAGTTTGGCTGATCGGTAGTAAATACTCCATCTGAAAGCCAGAGGGCGCTCTCACGCAGACACGCCAAATATGCCCCACTGCTGAAGTAGACAACATGTCATTCCAGGAAATCCCTATGGGCATCATGCCGTCGCTGTTGCTGAATAAACAGAAGATTTAAATGCTTTGATTGATTTATTAAATGTTGTCTTTTGTTGGACAAGAGGTTATAAATGCTGCTTGTATGTTTGTAAAGATGTTAGATGCGTGTTGCTTTTTCAAATGCACCTTATACGCGACTCAAACTCGCAGTGCTTTCAGATGGAGCAGGGCCGTACGTCTGACAAGCTGAGCATACAAAATAATCGCAGCCTTTGCGATTTCATAATCGCAATAATCCAAATCGGTTTAAGTGCGATTTCACGTTAATTTGCGATTAATCGTGCAGCCCTAGCAAGAAACAGTGAGGTTCATTCTTGTCTGTTACGCATCACTTTTGAGCTTCTGCAAGAACCAATGAGGTTCGTTCTCATGTTATGCAGCACATTTGAGCTTGGTAGTTGTGTAGTTGTCTATGGAGGGACAGAAATCTCTCAGATTTCATCAAGCAGTTCTTAATTTGTGTTCCAAAGATGAACAAAAGTCTTACAGGTTTGGAACGACATTTGGATGAGTAATTAATGAAAGAACTTTTATTTTTGGGTGAACTATTCCTTTAACATGCTACATTAATATCATCATCTTTATTAAATTAGGCATATTGTACTTATCTTCATCCCAAAGTTCTAGCATGATACTTTGTTGCTTTCTCTAGGGCAAGAACAATGTTTTAATCGTTTTTGGTCGACATGACTCTGTGGTCGCCAGCACTGTCATGCTAGTTCATGTGGAAACCACAGACTGCCAGATTCTGATTCATTCCTTTTTTGTGTGTCAGCTTTGTGACTTGAGCCTGTAACTTTTGCATTTGCTTTGGGTTTTTTTCAGAATAATTCATTTATTGGAAGAACACAAACAGCACTGAATAAAAAGTTTTATAGCAGCCGAGTGAAGACATAATAGCCTTGAAAACGTACCTGAGATGGATGAGGTCACCAGCAAATACTATGACATGTCATGTGACAGGTAAGTCATATCTGAATCAGACCACCTGAACAGCCCCCAAACATAAAGGAAGAACATCTGAGGGCACGCTCTTGCCACTGTAATTCACACTGCCTGTAGGGTGCAGGGGCATCTGTGAAGTTCCACTTTGTGATGGATGAGATGGTGTTTTTGCCCCTTGGCCTCTGAGGGATTAGGCTGCTCAGGTGTTGTTTTTAAAAGACTTAGAATTAGCTTATGTTTAAACATTTAAACTGTCTTTTGACACTTTCACCACCTGTTTTCTGAAGGAAAAAAATTCTGGGCCCCCTGGATTGAACCTTGAGTTCACGTTTAATGTTTCATGTCAACAAATGAATCCATGTGGCAGTCATATCATATCTGAAATGTACATTTGTAACTGCTGTAATTGTGTGACTTGTTAGCAGAGCTTTGACTCTTTGATTATTAATTACTCTTGATATATTCATGAAGCGTTTGCAGTGACTCTGAGTCACACTGAGGCCTCGGTTGCATCCTTAAGAAGAAAAGCACTTTTATGTTTGGTGAAAATAGATGTTTGAGAAGCAGACCACGTAAGTGCAACTTGAAGAATAATAATGGCATACTTCAGGAATTCCATAAACATGATCTATGAGATAATATCATGCTTCATAGAGCTAATTTGTTCATCTGTATTCTGTGGTTGGCCTTGGTTCTTCTACTTGAGCCAGTTCTGATTCAGACCCTTAAAGGGATATTTCACTCAAAGCTGAAAATTCTGTCATAATTTATGCACACTTATTTCACAAACCTTTATGGCTTTTTTTCTCCATCCACGGAACCTGATTCTGTTTACCTGTTTTTGTCCATACATTGGAAATCAATAGATTCCAAAACAACATTTGACATTTTTCAACAACAAAAAAAATCTTCTTTGTGTTCCACAGAGTCAAAGATTGTACATGAGGGTGAGAAAATGAAGACAGATTGTCATTTTTAAATGGTATTAGCTTTACATAACTGCACACTCAAATTCATATTTGCAGTGTGTCTTGCTGTTTATATTTGGTGGTTCTGCTAAAATGTTGCTCCACCCTCAGAATATCTGCATGAAGCCCACCTGCATAGGAATGACAAAAGGGACCACCAAGCTTAAATGCATGTTTCCATGGAAACCAGCTGAAGGCTGAGTGCACTGACTTTAAATGCCTGCATAGACATTACAGCCTGAGTCAGAGGACTAGCAGTGCACGGGACTTTCCTCTTTAGGCATTAGCTGTCAGGACCGGAATTGTACTTCGCACAGATGGTTCATCGTTCATGGGATGATGGGACGACCAAAAATATGTCAGGCTCCCTAACTAAAGCCATAAACTTAGGCTGCAAAACACTTGAGAAAATAACATCATTGTAGGAGCCTCAAACTGCATATACATATTATGCATGCTGAATGGTTTCAGTTTGCATTAAGAAACAGTTGATTGTTCAGTTTGGGTGGGATCGTGAAAATGGTGTGACTGTCAAACTTTATGCCAGTTTTTAGCAGGTAATTATACTTAGTGTCCTTGCAATACCATATATATGTATCTCTCTGCAGTGATACGCAGGTCCTAGTGGGGGCTCATGTGAGTGATTGTGATGCATATATACTATAGGAAGGCAAATTTGGTTTATCCAGCATTCTATTTTACAATCTCAGCATTGAATCTGGGGTTCTCACAATAGTTGTGAAAGAGCTGACTTCCAAATCCAACATACATTTTATATATTTCAAAGATTATGTACAAAGTTTTCTCATGGAGAGGGTTACAATAACATTTTATGAGCAACAAATTTTTTTTATTCAGTGCATTTTTTCTGTAAAAATTATTTTCATGATTTATCACAACATTTTTTCTTTTGTCAAATCAACTTAGATAATTTAGGCTATGTGGTTCAGATAACATAATATTTTTTAATTTCTGTTGATTAAACCAATTTCCTTCATTGTATTAACTCAATTTTTTTATTTAAATGAATTCAAAAGTAAGGCATTCAGGTTACTTACTTTTTAAGTTAAACCAACAATAATTATTTTACAGTAGTGTATTTTACAGTAGTGTAGTACTTCCCTGCATATTTGGATCACTTCTCTGTGGCAAATCTTAACTCAGTCTTTAACCTAGTTAAAGAATGCCGATCACGTGTTTGGTTTCGTCAAAGGACGTCAGTCAAACTATTTGTTCAGCCTCCATTTGGCGCTAAACCCGTATAGCCTAGTTCTCCGAACAAGTTTATGTAGCCTGCACATCTATTTGTCTATGATTTAAACTTTTTAAATAATAGTTTAGAGATCATAATATTCATTTATTAAACCAACTAAGATTGGAGGATTTGAAACATATACTTTGATAATATCTGAAAAGCCCTCAGACCATGATTGTAGACATAATAAACTGTGCCGATAGGTCTACCATGGTAGGATATCAGTCCTACATCAGTCCTGTGTAGTAACTTAGACAGACCTTATACTAATAGCCTACTCGGATCATTCTGCGTCTCTAACATATGCCTATGTGCGGTGTGAGCTGTTGGCTGCTAGGCCTCATTTCCATTTCAACACTTACGCTGCGATTGCAACGTGGCGTCAGATGTTTGGAAATATTCCCCAAAGCTAGATTTCACTGAACACTCTTCTCGAGGAACCACTGATTTCTTCTCATAGCCTATAAATCGAGTTTTGTATTGGTATCCTCACAATTGAATTTCCTACAGGAACGGAACTTGCACTTTATCGTGTAGGCCTGTACATATCATTAAAAATGACTCGAGTCACCCATATTATTAAACAGGACACACCAGCCACGGATAATCGTGTTTTTTTTTTTTTTTTTTTTAAATAAATTAGGCTACCTTAATGTGTCCGTTAAGCTATAGAACCAGAATTGACAGTCTTTTTATTGTGCAAAAAGTAAAAATCATTTGCCAATCATTTATTTTAAGGCTAACAACGAGCGGATATCAATAGAATTAGTCCAAGAGGACACATAGGCCTCTATGTTCACAGAGGGCCAAAGCATTCAAATGAGATAGTTTATTAGCTATTTATTCAGATTTGGAGTTTAAAAAGTATAAATATTAATAAAACACGAGCAGACCTAAGTCTTAGTTTATTCTATTGTCAGATCATTCCTTACGGCGTTGCCTGTTGATAAAACCATAGGTTTTTTTTTTTTAGGTTTTTTTTTTATAACAGTTATTAGCTTCATTGGACACCGTTAGCCTATCAATCACATCCCATATACAATGTAGCCTATATAAATGAATAATTATTATAAATTATATAAGCTAAATAATTATTTTTTAAAAATGTGGTTTGACTGTTGAAATCCGTTCTCATTCTCAGCGGCGGATTGAATTACGCGGAGTGCTGCCTCAACACCAACCCCCTGTCGAAGGTTTAATAGGCAATAAAATTTAATTGCTGAACTCCAAAACGTTATAGCTCTTGGCCAGGAGATTCCCTGTGTCGTCAGATACAGTAAAGGGCTTATTTGTGTACACAGCATCAAAAACATTAGTCTCTTTCTGGGTGTAATCTGTTTTAGTCTACTAATTTGATGGCATCTAAAACTTCCCATTGGGTTAATTTTATACAGTTAAAAATCTAAATTTAACGCCAACTACGCAAATGGGAAATTAGCAAAGATTAATAAAAAAAATAATGTAGCACGCTATTAACTGCGTATTAATTTTGCGCACTAATAGTTTCCAAGATTACATATATTAGTTTCGATTAGCGGTTCTAAACTTAGCCTACATTTGGCATCCTTATACATATCTAAATTTGTCCCTCGAAAAAATGATGATAAAATTAATTAATCTTCAACAGGTAAATAGCCTACACAAAACTACATCAGCAAAATAGTTAATAGTAATAATATATGTATACTTTGAATCTTATTTCATGTTTTATAACAATTTCTTAATCTGAATAGTGAAGAAATAAATAACACCGCTGTTATTTTCAATAACAAGTACAAATTTATTCTATGAAAATATGGCGCTTTGCCGGCGAGCGATACAAAAATAAAACGTGAAAAATATCACTTTTTTTTTTCCTGACATATTTTCTCTGTACACAAAAATTATCACTCGATTATTGAAAAACTTACCTCATTGATTAATGGTCTAGGCCTATATTTAAAGTCACAATTAAATACACAGACCATCAATGTGAGAAAATATTGACGTCCCTATAATGAAACTTCAGTTAGAGTTAGTAGCTCAAGTGTTGCAGGTCGATTGTTGTAAGCGTCTCAGAGAAGAAATCAAAGGCCTCCGTTGATAAACCAATGGGGCTGTCTACAGATTCTGACAAACTTGGGGACACGGCATCTGAGAGGTGTAAGCATGAATCGTTGGAGAAAACGTTGAAGTCCTGTAAAGAGACGTCCAGGGCCGAGGGACTGCCATTGTCCTGAGCAGATGCACAATCCGGGGCCATTGTTGAGCCGCAGATAGGAACAGTGGGTGACGGGTTGGGAAAATGTTTCAGATGTTTGTCATTGCTACCTAAAGGAGAGACAGTTGCGCTTTGGGAATCACTATTGTGTCCATTCTGTGACTGTTGTGAAGTTAAGGTATTCTGCTGAAATGGGTAACCCTCTCTTTCCAAAAGCGCCCCTGATACATTGTTTGCCACTTGTTCGAAGAAAGATTTCCCATCACCCCGTCCGCCTGCCTCCTCCAAGCTCGGTGGTTTCCCATCGCCGTTGTGGTTTTCTTTACACTGCGTTTGCCGTTTGTGTTTCATTCTCCGGTTTTGAAACCAAACTTTGACTTGCCGCTCGGTGAGATCCAGCAGAGCGGCGATTTCCACGCGCCTTGGTCGGCAGAGATACTTGTTGAAGTGGAACTCCTTCTCCAGCTCCAGCAGCTGAGTGTTGGTGTACGCCGTTCTGAGTCGGCGAGTTGCCCCACTGCCACCATCAGAAATCTCGGGCGAGCCTATGAAGGGATTATAGCATTACACATTATTGATACGCCACTAATTATAACTCTTGCTTTTTTTACAACGGCGCTGTGGGGCTTAAAGCTGACCCCACAAACTTGTCAAATATATTGCGTTTCTCAGGGAGCATAAATTGTTTGTGGGAATGGAGCCACGGCACTTGAATAATTTGTGTCCTCATCCCCTATGCCAGAATATACTGATGTGTCTGTTGTGAGTGCGGAGAGGTCCGAGTGAAGATTAATGAACACGCCAGCTGCCGAGTTGAGTAATGGCAATCTATCATTCTTCATTACTGTCAAATATTAAAATTCATGCCCTGCACTACAAGTAGCTAACACACAGTTTAGGAGTTGTCCAGAACAGATTCTCCGCATCCAAAAACGAACAAAAAACTTTTAGGTATTACCTTGTTCGCATTCAGTTCACATGACCCATGAGGATAACAAACTATCATGCACTTTCACCAGCGTGGCCTTGCGCAACACGGCAACTAAAAATAATAATACTGACAATAAAAACAATTGCATTTCGCTTGCAATGAACTGTAACACGGTAAAATTGCATTAAATCCAAATACCTTGAGGGGAGAAGTATAGTGGACCAGGGTCGGTGGTTGTTGCTGTCGAAGTTGTCTGGTTTTTCTTGGATGCCTTTTTCTCCTTCATCCAAGGGTACTCTGGGGGTAAGGATGCGGCAGGCAGCGGGCATGAGCCATTAGGGTTCTGCTTAGGCCGGCTGTGGCGAGGGTGGCTGCCGGGGTTCAGGCTTGGAATGGTCTGCTCAAAAGGAGGAGGAATCAGTGTCGAGTGTGAAAGCGTCGAGCTCTTGATTGATGAACTTTGAAATGCATCACCGACAGGGGGAAAAGATGTCAGGCACTCAGCGAGCGACGGCTGACTATTGATAAAACCCGTCTCTCGCTCGAATTCGTAATTCATCTCCTCCAAGTCTTGCAAATTCGCCGCTCACAAATTTGTGACCCAAGGAAGATATAATGAAATATCGTGCCGGGTTAAAAAAAAAAACTATTTTGCTGATTACGGCCGTATGGGGACCGCGGTGCCATTAAACTATTGCTTTCATGGAGACAAGGTTGAAATTGGACCGTATTGCTTGTCACATGATTACCTCTGTCCAATGACAATTTGGGGTTTAATCAAAAGAAGCCACTGTCTGTGTGATTGATCGAAAAAAGTCCGAGAGGAACGCCTCACTCTCTGGGACGGGCTAGTTTATTTACGCATTTATGGTCAGTTTGTCCACTGCTCCGTAGATGATAAGTATAGCCAGTACCTGAAACAGAGTGACAGTCTGCTGTTTTTCCCTTATTTTTTGACCGGCCCTCGGCTGAAGATCCCTCAACACAGCAACTGAACACATAAAACACACCAATAGCCACGATCGAGGAAACCCATTAATCCTGAGTCTGGGTTTTTACTACTTTCTTAGAGAATGCGCGCTCTCGTTTGTGAATGCACGAGCAAACGCGCGCGAGAGAGTACGCGCGCACACCGCGCGCGCAGGCAAATTCTTTGAAAGCCCTGACGTGCCCGCGTGTTTACACGCGCACTGACGCATACACTTGCATTAGTGTTGTTTTAGTTTGAGACATTACAGCCTAGTTATTTTTTTAAATTACCGAACTTATAAAACTACATAAATTCCGATTTTTTTTATTACATGCTTCTACTAGTAGGGCATCTAACATCGTTAATATTCAATGTAGAATTTCTGAAATGTCTGATAATACATTCAGTTGAAAAATAATACATTCAGTTGAAAAATAATACATTTTGTAGTATGTAAATAATAACACACTATGCATTTTACCTGAATTGAGCTCCGTAATTTGTTTAAACGGTGCTAAATCGTCTAACAGGAAACACATCGCTACTCACCAATGTTATTATTCATTTAAAATAAAAGTGTAAATCCACTAGTTTTTTTTTTTTCGTTCAAGAATGTCTCTTCTATGTTGCCCTCAGAAGTCTTTAGCTAAGTAGGTGTAGGCCTCGAGCACTTTATTGCTTATATTCCAAACAAAGAGCCCTGGAAGCCTGCACGCTATCAATCTTACACGCCAAAAGGTCTGACAGCTTAGTGCCCTAAGAACACATTTAAACCATCTAACACTCCCTTAGATCATATGTGGCCAGGAAGAAGAGAACAACGTAGTACTAACGGTTGAGACTTTCTCCATTTTATAAATTAAAATGACTTGAGTGATATTTTCCGATTAAAGGATTGGCCTTGATCATCATTTTCATACCGGATGTGCTTCGAATGGACCAGCGTTATTTCGGACCTAAAATCGTTTGTTTTTAGATTTTCGTTTCTGGAAAGCCAGCCTTTATCGAAGGGTTGGGAATGAATAGGATTACATATTGTTTTTAAGAGAAAAAACGTGTGTTTTTGCAGCTACACAGGAGCTATTGTGTGTAGAAGAACGTGGGTGTCGGCATTCTTCAAAAATACCCACTCCTTCCTACACATTTCCAACACGAACGAAAAATCTTCATCGTTTCCCACGAGCTGAACATCGAGATCTATCAAGGATGTATCTTTATGTATACTGATAAATGTAACATTAATTAGCCTATATGTTCATTTATCTGTTGAAATATTAAATCATATTTACATTGCATTGTGTTTATTCTAATTAGATAGGCCTTACAGAATGGATATGTGAGTATATCAAATTAAATTGCAGTGCTTTAAATGAAGCATATTTTTGTTTTTGCAAATTGGCAATCGAACTGTAAATTTCATATGTATTTGCAAATGTATTAATGCATGTAAATGAATACTAAATGTATTTGAATTGATGTGCTTAAATCGGAAAGGCTTTTTAATACTTGTCAAATTCGAATTTAATTCCAATATTTTATCAGACTCTTTCCTACACAATCTTTGTTTATTGGATTTAGTAAAATTCTCAATGTCGATATAATGTTGTTGACTCTGTGAGTTACCTTAATTCAAATTAATGAAGCCTTTAACAATGCCTCAGTGTGTGTAATTAAAAATGAACATTTCGACATTTTAATTCACGTTCATGACTTGCAAATAAAATATTAATTAGAAACAGTTCTGTTTGTTGCGTTTTAAAGCCGGTGTTTCTAAAAGGGCAAACCAGTGTATTTATTAAAATAAGTGTTATTATTTTAAATGAGATATTAAATAATTGTTTGATTTTTTGGCAGTTTGCATGATTTTCGTCCACGTGCTGAGTAGATGTTCCAGCACCAGTCTTTTTGGATGCGTCTGGCACGATGGACAGCCTCGCTGACCGTCTGTTAGACTAAATAATGAATGCTGACGGTCATAAAACACAAGTTAAGAGTGAAAACTTGGCTCGTTGGATCAGCAAACAAATGAAGCGTTCAATGTGTTACATTAAAAGCTAATGCATTAATAGATTCAGTGAATAAAATATCTTTACGCATTCCAAAATGTAACCATTATAATGGTTGCATATTGAAATGCGTAAATATATTTTATATATATCCTATATTGTTATTATTATTCATGTATTTATTCACCTTTTTTTTCTTCTTCAAAATAATATAAGATGAGTTTTATTTTTTCATTGGTAAAAAGTATAGGCTAAGTAGTTTGTTACAGACCGGATTTTCTTTTTTTGTACATGCAATGAAATTTTTTCTTCTTGGGTTTATATTGTCTATTTAAGCGAATTAATTCGTTTTATAAATCTCCATAACTCTTTATGGTGATTTATGTAGATTTCGGAGGCCTGTTTAATAACACATAGATCTGAATGATGAATGGAGTTAAGGTAAATAACACTGCATTATAATATAGGCCTGTTTCTGAATATAATTATGACAGTAGGCCATGTGAATGAGATATGGTCAGCTGAATGGACTTTATCTCTGCTGCTTCGGTCCAACCACATTTCCAAATCTTTACGCTTGTGTAAAAGCAGGGTGTGATCCGTCTGTATCCTTCTCAGTGAGCTTTGTAAATTAGTGCGAGCGAGGCGTATATGGGGTGTTTATGATGTCTGCGAAGGCAGTAGCTCTGGCAACAGTGGCGTTTGATGGATGACCCTCTTCTACCCACACACATTGCACTGGGTCGTAAACGAGCTGCAAGCTCCTATTGTTGTGCTAGAGGTGTATGTCATTTCCGGGCATATGCACTATATACCCCTGCCCGACAAGAGAATCAAGTAGTTTTATTTAGGATATGACGTTGTGAGAGCTCGTGCACCATGAAGATTAGATCCTTTAACTTGCCGACGTTAACAAAAATGAAAAAAAAATGTATAGTTAAAACTTCTTGACGCTAAAACAAGACAATAAAGCAGGGTAACTTTGTAAGCCAACGTCTAGGGTGTTGCAAATAATTAGACTTATCTACTATATCTTGGGGGCTTCTTTTCATCAATACTTTTACGAACAAAAATTAGGAGACCAAATGCATATCGATTTACAATCCTATCTCATGAAATGCGTCTCTATAGCGATTTACGTGTGTATGACACCCTTTTTACCTCCCTGGAAAACTGTGGGTTAGTTTAATGTAAATTATTAGAGTAATCTGATCCAATGGACCAATAACGTTGACCATTTCACTGGCTAATCGTGTTGGGGGGACGTCATGAGTCTCTTGCTTCAGGAAACGAGAATGCCTTCTTGTATGGTATTGGAGTAGAATATAATTGAGTTGCAACAAGCAGCAATTATTGTAAATGTTTTGTGAAAGAATATTTTATGTCTTCAGTACTCGTAGGGAGGCATGAAATAGATTGGTTAATAATGCACATATGTTATAAGGCTATTGTAGGCCAATGATATTTTACGATTCATGATTAGCCTTCATTGTTTTAGTATTGTTTGCCTAAAACAATCAGAAGTAAATTGCAGCATAAACTTTAATACGTTTATTGTTAGATTATTAGGCTATCAGTTTTCCTATAAACAATAGCGTGCAGGCCTAGGCTATATAGGATCAGTGGAGGCTCAGCATCGCCCTCTTTCTGCTAACCGCCCTGCTTCAATAAACGCGTAAAGCTGGGTTTCTCTGTAACGTAACGAATATTATCTTAGACGAGTTAATACTTCTAATGTCCCCATGTCCTTTATAATGAAACACAATGTGAGCAGTTATATGACATGACTTTATCTTTAATTCATCACTATGAGGCTGTCTGAGTATGATTTTTGAAAACCAAAAAATTAATTTAGAAGATTAATTTAGAAGAAAACTTTGCAAGTTTTATGTTTCGATATTCGCGGTAGGCTACTTTCGTGTTTATTATTATGTCTTTAACGCATTGGCGAAAGTTCCAGCCTTAGTTCCTGAGCTGGTTTTCGTAACGATGAACTTAAGTTTTAATGAGTAGGCCTAACTTGCGATTTATGTTCTGGTTCGAGAAACCGGCGTTACATAATCGTAAAATACCGTATGACGTTAGTTAAGATCATCCCAAATGCGTGTGTTGTAGGCTTGTTGCATCACCGGGAAATCCAGCTCACAGTAACATAATATCTTCATTATCTTAACATATTGCTTGTATGCATATGTGACCTAACTATATAGACAGCAGGCAACGTGATACGTACATGGACTCTTTTTAGTGAAAGAGGAAAATGACTATAAACAGCTGTCTGGTTTCCTGAAACACTGGGCTAAGTGGGACCGAAGTTCGTAAGTGCTACTTTATCACTTCAGCCTCTTTCCCAAATGCGTCGTTAGTCTACATTTCACCTATAGGCACATAGAAACGCTCACGGATTAACAAGGGGGCCCAGACCACTCATAAGACCATAGGTGCTTCTTCTTAAATAGCTCTTCACCTTCACCTTGATCTACAACACAGTATAAACAATATGCAAGCATAGTAAATGTTAAAATTAAACCATCAATTATTTTTTAAATTATACACTGAAATTTGCAAGTGCACTGAAAACTGCACCTGTCATGTAATCTTAACAGTTACAATATAATTTCCATGCATAGGTCGTGTAGCCAACAGATTTCCGGTGAAATATTCATTTATTATTGCATATTTAAGAAATAAACATGTCAAATTTTAGCTTATGCAGTGTCTCTGTCTACCTGGTGCACTTACTCTCCTTCTCTTAAACTTAATGGGTTGTTCGCCCCCAAAATATGAGTCCTTAGGTCATACAATGAACATTAATGGGTCCAGTGTTGTTTGAGCTAAAATGTTCTGTAGCACTTTTTCCTGTACATACTATGTACTTATAGTAATAACTTGGTAATAACTACTAACACGGAACCTATACCTAAACCTAACCTTAACCCATGTTACCAGTACTTTTTAGGCAAGTACACTGTAAGTACATATAGGCTACTGTACAACAAAGTGCAACCAAATGTTCTTCTGAAAGAAAGTCATACAGGTTTGGAATGACATGAGGGTGAGTAAATGATGACATTATTAAAATTTTTGGGTGATCCCTTTAACTGATTTAACCCCAACCTGACACTCCACCTCCTGGTGCATGATTGTGTACACAACTAATAATAGGTATAAAGGTCAAAGCTACAAAGTGTATCCTTTGGTTCAGTACACTCCAACACATTCTAGCTCTTTCTCATTTTCCATTTGGCTACAAATCCATTTGGATAGTACATACAACATCCAGTAAACCCCTCTGATCTCGGTTAACACTTTGGTACCTAATACCATACTCGATTTGTTTTCAAGTTCAAATAAAATTAGGTGATGGTTTGAATTGCAGGTTGTCGTCCCATATTGACTCATATTGGGTTCCCATAGAACCTTTCAATTAAAAGTTCTTAAAAGAACAAGTGTGAAGGTTTCAAGTTTCAAGAACAAGTTTTCTTAGTGTGAAGAACATTTCTAATGTAAAGAACCTTTTTCCATTATATACTCTCTTATAAATTGGCATCTGGTTCCATGAAGAACCTAACATCCATGAAACCTTTCCACTGGACATATAAGTTGTTGTTTTTTTTATAGTGGAAAGGGGTTCTGTAGGTTCTGTCACACTAATATTTTTTTTCAAGAACTGTTCCCTGAAAGGTTTGTTGGGGAACCCAAAATAGTTTTTCTATCGCATCACTGTGAAAACCTTCTTTTGAAACCTTTATTTTTAAGAGTGTAAAGAACCTTTTGTCAGTGGAAAGGTTCCATGGATGGTGGAAGGTTTTAATGGAACCATAGATAGCAATCAATTTTCCAGATTTATTGGTGAAACTGGGGGAAACTACATGGTGGGAGGTCATGTTTGTACTTGTATATAACTTATAAGGGTCAGCATTCAAGAGAATTCAAATAATTTTCCAAACATCAATCCATGATGTACTTTTAATGGCTGATGTAAATAAAAAAACGTTATGTAAATCAAAAGGTACAGCATATAAAATTAGATGCACGTGATATGGGTTCTTAATTGTTTGCAATATTATCATTATCAGTTCAACTTGAAAGTATTGCATTAATGCTCAAAATAAAAACAAAATTAAATGAGAATTCAATCTGACTTTGTCCACGGGCCTTTTTAACCAAAAAATGGTTTTGAACCTTAATGGACAGTTGTTGAAATATTTGCATCAATAAATAGGTCTTGTTCGTGGCTGGCCCTTGTTAAGTTAGGTTGCTGTAATGCAGAATCCGTTTTGTCACTTGGTATTTTGAAACAAACCGCTGTCGCCACCTGCTGGATACTAATGCTAGTGGCTCATTTAATGGCAGTGGTGGCTCATTTGGCCAGTGTGTTTGTTAGAATACAATATAATGTTTCCCAATTCTGATCAAGGAGGACCCACAGCACTGCCCAATTGTGGTGTCTCACTCATCAGACACACCAAATATAGATCATGAAGCACTTTATTAATGAGCTGATTCACTGATGGATCGGGTGTTAAATAAGGGAGCACATATACCAAAACGGAAATATTTAGAATTCCTATAGTCATACCATTAAGCAAAAACGAGTGCACCTTTATGATTCATCTTTAAGGCTTAAAAAAACAGGACAAGAGTTCATAAAAAGTAAACAAATTAAGTAAATCAAGTAAAAAAAAAATGCTTAGGCTACGTTTAAATGACCAAAAATGCAAAATAGTAAAGATACTGGACACAGCAAGAAAAAGTACAATGCGTCAATAGTTTTGTTTCCGCAACAAATGGGTGATCAGTTCTGCAACGTTTTAATTGTTGCTGAGGAGTAATAAAGTAATTAGCATAGGAAAAAACAGGCAGTGTGGCTAAGCCCCATTTTACGATGCTGTCTGGGTTAGAGCCTTTGAAGATCTGCAAGCAAGGTAGCCTATAGTTTTTCCTTGCTTTCGGTTTTCCTTTATTTTGTGTTTATTTCATACAATTAATAGCCTACAAATAATAGTAGTAATAATAATAAGAAGAAGAATAGGATAATATGAATAAGAATACAATATAAAGTAATACAAAATAAACTTTAATTTTGAAATAAATAAAAAACGTACATTCAAAATTTTATAAAATATCCAATGTAATTGTATTGACACGCCTACAAAAAGTCGTAGTTCCGCCCTCAAGCGCTTTGCACCCCATAAACAGTTAAGACTGTGATTGTGGTTTATTGCCGCACGGCCACTAATATCGCTCGCAGGGGCGAGGCACAAATAGAGCAGGCCTACGAGCATCAAACTAAGCTTTATTTATTCGGATAAACGGCATCCTGGTCGTTAACAGGACACTAAACAGTGGGTTGCAAGATAACGGTATAGCGCGCATGAGAAGTGTAAAACTTTTTGGAGGGCGGTAAAATATTTCTCGAGTAAAAATAGCACGGGATTGCAGTCACTGTCAACCTCGTTGAGGGACGATTTATTAATGTTGAGTCTTTCATGATTCTGGAACTTTATGTGCTGTATAGCACACAAACACTTGACTGCAGTTATTACTTATTGCTCTATCGATGCAGATTTGCACTTCATTAGCAATTATTGTAACCAATGAAACCCAAGAAAAAGTATTATTTTCGAATAGAGAGTCTTAACGAAATATACTATTTATCAGAAATGTATTTATTATGTACACATTTAATTTGAAAAGAACTAACACTGTTGATTTGAGGTATTGGCGTATGCAATTTTCACATATGACATTACAAGCACGTAAATGTTACAAAATTCACTGAAATATTACAAAGACGAACAACACAACATAAATTAATTCATCTTAATACATAGGTAGTTCATATACATCTAGGTAGTCACATTAAACATTGATACATTACGCTACCATTTATTTTTGAATAATAAAAAAAATAGTCATGCATATCATCAGCATTTCATATCGCAGAAACTATTTCCCTGAAATCATGAACTGGTATATAGGCTACTTTTAAAAAAACACAATTTAACATATTTAACATATTTAAAATGTACACAATGCGAAATGCTAAAACAAGCAGCAGAACAAATAAGAGAACTATCACCAACAAGCTGTATACAAAGACACAATCAAATATATACAAGCTCAGATCAAAGGTTTGTGCAATCTAACATTACAAAATGTTGGCTATCAATAATAATCTACTGTGGTTGTGCATGAGGGGAAAGACAGGCTAGTTCACATCTGCAGTGCGCATTACAGCTTTCCATTTTTTTAAATGTCTTTTGGACGATCTTTATTGCATTTCTTCATCTTCATCCTACGGTTTTGGAACCAAATTTTGACTTGTCTCTCGGTGAGATTTAGGAGTCTTGCCACTTCATATCTACGGTCGCGTGAGAGGTACATATTAAACAGAAATTCTTTCTCCAGCTCGAGAGTTTGATGCTTAGTGTATGGACAGCGCTTTTTCCTAGTGGACTTCGCGTGCAGCCAGTTGGACGCAGGGTTATCTGCAAGAAGGGTCGGAGAGAGAGAGCTAGTCATGTTGCCACTTGGAAAATACTGCGGCCATTTTATGGCCAGCGCGCGAGAAGAAAGAAGAGTCTAAAATAAAGGCTACTTGACTAGAATTTTTTTATATGCTGAGAAATTGGAGAGCAATATCATGGATTAAATGTTTCCGGCCTGCGGGTATATAGTTTATATGATCGAAAATTTTATGTGCAAGCTATAATTTTCTTCCTACTGACAGTTTTTGGCATCCTTGAATGAAGGGGAAACAAGGGCCTTACTGTCTGTTAGAAGAAAGAAAATCCAGCTTCATATATATACAATTTAATCCAATGTATTGTGTCTAAAACCACACTATAATTTAGGGCAGCACTTCAAAGAATTCTTGAAAATATGACATGCAGTGGTCTATATTAATGCAAATATGTGGTTTTTAATTACTGGACACTTTCCATTGAAACAGGCTGTCAAATGCAAATGCAGATTATTGCCACCCACAGAACAAAAAGAAAAAAGAAATTGCTAGAAGACCTTTAGCTTTAGGCCTATACTGGAAAATGCTGGAATCTACAATAGATCTCTTCTCTCATTACATATCAAATCGACTCCTATTGGACTCATCTGTTTGAGTAGCCAAAAACGAAGCCTGTTCATATAAAAATAAAAAATAAACCCATTCTGATAGTTGCACTTACTTGGGTCTATATCTAGCTTCTTCTCTACTGGAGTTTTGTCATCCTGTGATCCGTTGGAAACCGCATCGTCTGGTACCTTCCTCTCTGCTTGGCTCGTATTGTTGTCAGTCTCGGCCACAAGCAGTGTATGCGTGGTGCACTCACCATTCCCAACCAGTGGTTCTAGTTTTATATCATGGTGCGTATCTGTGGATAATCCCGTGAAAGGAAGGGCAGGAAGCGGTTCCAGCGCCCAGGAACGCACGGATGCTCCATCGGGTTCTCCTGTTGAACATGGGTGATGAATGTACGGCTGGTAGGCGATGGATGCGCCTGGGGGGTGCACTGGCAGGGGACCCCACGACGCACCGAAAATTGACGATTTGGCCTGGAAAGTGTACGGCTCCTGTTCGCCATATTCAAGTAGCGTCAGTTCGCGAGCCTGCTGCTGGACCAAGGGTCCAGATGAGAACCTCGGTGCCAAATGATCGTCATTCTCGTGTGGAATGTGTGAGTCAGCGTAGTAACTCAGTGTCCCCAATGTCGACATAACAAAAAACAAGCAAAGAGAGAGCAGCCGGACGGATACACCCACAATGAAACTGCCACAAAAGCAGAATCCGTTGAAATCAAGTAACTAACTACTTGACTTCGCGGTGAACTACAGACCTCTGATAAGTTGAATCACTGCAGAGATTGGATTGGATGTGCTAGACACGTGACTGTGGGAGATAAAGGGGAAAGCCTAGCCAGTACGCACGGTTAAATGGCCTCCATTTTACAAGTCATATTTTTAATGGTATAGCCATATGCTTTTATGAAGGTGGATTTGCTTTTATTCATGTTGTTAAACTTCAGCATATAATAACCGAGCGTAACAAAAATGGTTATTTGAGACGCGTCGTTGTAGAAGTTCGTATCCAAATTGTAATGTGTTGGGCCTAGCCTGCTGTTTGCAATAATAAAATAAATCCATAAACATTGCGTTAATACCTTGTCATATCATTGTAGGCTATAGCTTAATCACTGGCTTCCAGTTCAACATCAACCTTGCTTTAGACGGAACATGTTTATTTTTCACAAATTCTGCAGACGAAACTATGATGAATACACGTATTCCGCAATGCCTTGTCGAGCACAAGAAGACATAAAATAGTCTAGACATAAAAATGATCTTTACGTGAGCCGTATGTATACTTTATATGGCAATAAGTGCCACTTGGATGGTTGAGATATGACCTGCTAAGTGACCAGTCATTCAGTAACGCGCGCGCAAACATTCAGTCTTCTCCTCAGCAAGTTAAACTAAATCTGAACGCGAACGTTGATTGCGAATTAAATCTAACTGAGAAAAAAACTAAAAAACAATAGTGCTACAAAAACTTGATCAGATGCTATTTCTACAAAATAGAAAATTTGTTTTATGTTTAAAATTAAGCTTTACGCATCAAAATAAAATCTTACAACAGCTGTGAAATATTAAAATGTACAGATTAAAACGGTGCAAATAAAGAAATTAATAAATGGTATTGGTCAACCCTGCAAAAACATAATCTATCACAATATTATGGAACAATCACAATTTTGTTGTGATAGGCTACTGTTCTTGTATTCGTTATTAAGATAATATATATAGCAGAAAATGTTTGTTTTACAATATCCCTCTCTGTAAAAAAAAAAAAAATATATATATATATATATATATATATATATATATATATATATATATATATATATATATATATATATATATATATATATGATTAATAAGTTATGACAACATATTTGCTTTAATCAAAAGTTTAGCAATTTTCAACTTTTTTAATAGGTTATAATGGAATCAACTCAATTTTTAAAGTCAGTGTAATTTAAGTTAAAATTACAAGTTGATTGTAGGCTACTTAAAAATTTTAGGCAACAATTTTTTGGCTATATTCAGTGACTTAATTGTAAAATTGTAAATATATTCGTATAATTGCAGTGGTTAAATTTAAGCATCGTTGGACAGCATATGTTATAATCACTCACAATAAACAATAGCCTGTTTGAAAATCTGAAACGTTGTTATTCTAAACTGTGACTATATACAGTGTTGTTCTAATGGGAAATAGTTGAATTTAATGCTGATAACTGTAAAATCTTTTTAGCCTTATCCTTGAAAACATTGACAATAGAGGACAACCATTGGCGACCAGAAGCAAATTCTCTCCCTCTGGTCAATGAGCATTGCTGTGATCTTGTCCTCGGAAGAGTGGATCTCTGGGCACTTCAACAGACTCTGTTTACAACAGGGGCTATTACTCTGTTTTTCTTCGGGTTGTAACTTGGCGGTCTGGCCTGAATATGGCCAATAAAGCCTTTGTGTTTTTTTCCTCCGGCCCAGCAGACGCATCCGGCAATGTGGGCGTGCTCTCAGTCTCCGGTGCGCACGCGGCTTTGGCCAAAGTGCATTGATCGTAACCGAGGCCTTGCTATCTACACCTGCGCTCCACCATTTACTTTTTACGCTGATCTAAAGATTTCAGTTTAACAGTGCAGTTCATGCATTCAAATAACGTCGTTAATATATCAAATGTTGTATACTATGACTAATGTAAACAAATCATTACGAATTTTTTTTTAATAAGTTATACAAGATCAACTCATTTTTTTAACTCAGTTTCATTTAATTTAAGTTGAAATGAATTAAACACCTTTTTTTTTTATAGTTCTAATTAAACTCTTCTCAGACTTCGCCGCAACATATTTGTCTTGTTGTTGTGCTGAATACCACTGCGAGGCAATTAAGACAGTTTCGTGTTGTGGGGATGTAAAATAGAGCCCAACAACATGAAACTACCTAAATCACTCAGCAGTTGACTTTGTTTCTTTCTTGGGGAGATAAGAAGGCAACGCTGTATTTTTATTTATTTATTGTATCGACATTGTGTGTTGCACAAGCAAGTAAGTACAATAAAATGTGGTTGTTGTTTTTTCACTGCTGTGATCCCACCAATGCTTAAAAAAATTGTGACTTTTCATGGAATATTCCCTTGAATTTAAATTAGATTAAAATAATCTGAATGTCGACAGGAATAGATTTGTCACAGGAATAGGAATGATTGGAATAATAATTTGTGTGTGACTCTTCACGGGACCAGTACGGAAATAATATAAATCATTTAATTTTACAGTCAGTAAAATTGCAGTCATCACTACTCCATTACAAATCCCCGTTATAAAGAAAATCAGGAGTGTTTCAAAGAATCGTTTAAAAGTAGGCTATCAGTTTTACGTACATGCCTTTATTTATTTTCTGTCACGTATGAATAATTAATTTACATCTGAGTCCAGCCTGTGTTTTCAGAAAGATTGTACCTTTCAATCCTGTTAAAACAATATAGGAAGTCCCGTCATGTTTATAACTATACAAGTTTCTAAGAACTGGACTTATGCCTAGAACAGCAAATAGGTTACATGACAAGGTCGTACTTAAGAAGAAACGTGTTATTATTTAAAATGGTTCCATAATACTTATTATTATTACAACATGCAAATATCGCAATTATATACAATAAATGTACAATATAGTCTGAATGCTATGTACAATGAACACCTTCAGCATATATTTTCCTCTCTTGCTTTTACAGTGAAGTCTTGACAGTTTATAAATAACCATGACATGTTATGACGACTGGGATCAAATAAAATTATACATAAACAGATAAAAACGTCAACAGTATACGACACACAATAAGTTATCAATAGTATCTTGCACCAAGTCATTTATGCACACACACACACACACACACACACACACACACACACACCTACGGAGACGGTTTGTTGTATGGCACTGCAGCTGATGGAGGAGGAGGGCGCCAGAGATCTATAAAGCGAACAGGCTTCATGTAAAACTGAAGTTGGTCGACAACTCTCGGATTCTGTTTTCTCGACTCATTTTCTTCAGCTTCATCCGTCGGTTCTGAAACCAGATTTTGACTTGTCTGTCCGTGAGGTGAACACTGCGGCTGATCTCGAGGCGACGCTCTCGTGTCAAGTACATGTTGAAGAGGAACTCTTTCTCCAGCTCTAGTGTCTGGTGTTTGGTGTAGGGGCATCGCTTCTTGCGACCACTCTTCGCAGTCAGCCAGTTAGCTGTACTCTCACTTTTGGAATCTCCTGCTGGAAACGTGAGGGAAATATTAGTTCAGAATAGCCAGTAGTTCAGTATAGCCAGTAGTTCAGTAGCCCCCATTCCACAACACTTTATAATAGGCTCAATACGCCTAATTATAGTCTACCAATTAATGACTAAAGGGGAACACTTTATTTTACAGTGTCATTGTTACATATGTTACATGTAGATACTATAGCAATAACTATAAATTATGCATAATTACATGCAACTTACCCTAACCCTACTGTAACAAAAGTTGCTGCATTCAATTTTTTAAGTACAATCAACTTGGATGTTTAAGTAATTTCAACTTAAATTACATTAAACTGACTTTAAAAAATTGTTGAAAATTGCTTAACTTATTTTGATGAGTTAAAGCAATGTAAAAAATTGTCATAACTTATTAAACAGAATTTTACAGTGTACATGCAGTTACTTAATATTACTCAGAACTTAAATGTATAATTACAGTGTAACAAAGACACCTTAGTAATAACATCGACTAAAGTAACAAAATCCATAAAATAATTACACATCAAGTATACATTCTGTTCAGCAGTTGCATATTAGTACTTGCGTAAATAATGTTTAATGTAAATTATGACCCTTGTGAGATGATTGCGTGCAGCCATATTAATAATATTGGCGTGCGATTTATTAAATCAGTTTTTTTTTACTATTATCTGAAAGTTAAATTTGATTTTTTAAAAATCAATATTTCGTTTTTGCCTTATAAAGGCACTGATGACGACGCTTTATCGGTCGTTTCTTGTGGAAAGATTAGAAGTACAAAAATATATATTTTTTTTTTTTTCACGCGGGTAACTAAACAAACTCGCCACATATGCATCTAGATTTTTTTATAACCCACATTAGATGATCTCACCAGATCTCATGTTGTCACAAACATCATAATGAAAAACAGGCTTGCTAAATACACACTGAAATGGGGATAGTCCATGGGTCCTGACTCGTGAGCAATAGGCCCTATTTGCTTTTTGAACGTTTAATCTGATCGTTTAAAAAAATTGAGATACATTTAGGAAACTGAAGCACAGTTTTGCGTTTGACACAAAGGAATATATTGCTATGTGAATGTGTGTGTGAACATATTAATAAAATGTGCACTTTTATTAAATTATATATACTGAGCAATGTGTTTTAAATGGTCTGTATGCTATTAAAAACAAGTGCTTGAAAAAAAATCTATAAGTACATTGCATTTGTCTCGAAGGAATATTATGTTATTCTGAATTGGTTTGGTCGTGCTGCACCTCCTCCGAAATGTATTTCAAAATGAGAAGAATCTCCCACATTATTATGCTTACTAAACTTGCCTTATGGGGTGTTTAAAATTAATAAAAAAAAATATTACTGTATATGGAATCTACAAAAAACAAATCCATATATTTATCGCGCGCAAGGGCGTTAATGTTTCCACACGCGCCCAAAGGACGTCCAGAATCCTTTGGACTTTAAGAATGGGCAACAAAACTAACCTTTAGTAACAGTGACCGCCTTCTCCGGGCTGTCCGGTGGCTCGGGAGATGAAGCGGTGCCAGTGGACCCCCTTAGCTCCTTGTTTCTTCCCGGGGCACATGGTGCGCATGCGGGGGGTTCTTCGCTCTCTTCCCGGCTCGCTTCTGCTGCTATGGCTGAAAGAGAGCTGTCAAATCGGCTCGAGCGTTGAGCAGCAGCAGCAGCAGCAGCAGCAACATGAGTCGATATAGACTGGTTGTCTGGAAAACCTTTTGATGTGCTGCACGTCTGAGATAGACGGAAGTAACCGGGCACCGGAACACAGCCGTTATTGTTGCTAGATGGACATGAGTTCGGTGTCAGCCGCGAGTACGATATATCCTCTGTAACGGTGTCTTTTGGACACTTCTCAGACTCGTACAAGCAGTAAGAGTTTTCCTCTTTTATGGTGGGCGAGAACGAGCGTGGGGTAATTTGGTTGTTAGGCTGTTCAATGCGACAGGACCTCGACGTCTCCAGCCATGTTTCCATGCCTTGATACGGCCCACATGTAGCAGGTACTACATTTTGCGAATTGCCCTCGTTCCGTTTGAGTCCAGAAAAATAGCCACAGTTCGACAGTCCATAAGAATACTCTGAGGTCGGCTGCAAGTAGACTCCGCTGTTTTGGTAGTAGTGTCCACTTCCCTCGGCCCTTCCGTGGATCAAGGAGTCTACCAGAAACGAGTTTCCAGATGGACTATCGGAGCATGACATCTTTGTGGTAAAATTTGACGGTGGAAGAAGATTGCCCTTTCTGGATGACATTTCTTGTGCAAAACATGCTGAATATAATTACTGATAACTATACAACTCGGTGTGAGCTAACAGCCAATTAAATCGCAACGAGCACCGATGACTCCTCCCTCTGTACGCGCACGTAACCCTTGTGTCCCATATCTTTTTCAAGCTACTTGATTTTTTTAAAAAGTCAAATCAACATTAACCTGATCACTCGTTTTTCGGAAAGTATAAGCGAATAAAAACAGAATTTAACTTGAACAGCGTTATGTTTACGACCACTGACTTCGTTAACACTGACATTGCCGCTGAGCCTTGCGAGCCACGTATAAAACCAAAAAGCAACAAGGTATCGAAAAGGAGATCAAGTGCTAAAATTGTAAACCTTTATGATACACTGTAATTGCCCCAACAGTCCTTTTAAGCACATAAACAGTGAGTTACAGACTGCTCTTCTGGTTTTCATGCACGCGGTGGGTCAAAACAATTTATTTACACTCAAGTTCAAAACGAGAGGCGGCTTTCAGAAACACTCAATGTGGCGGATGTGGATTTCCATAGAATATTATAAACATTTAGCATGTGATAATCTTAAAGCTACATATAGGCCTATTTAAGCTATTTAAGCCTATTTTTTTACAATACTGTTATGAGTCAAATAATTTAAAAGCTTTAATAACCTTCATAAATATAGAGACAAATCTAACCACAAACCCATGGCATTTAAATGATTTACGGATAGCAATTTTAACGCAATTGTTGAATGTGATTCACCTTTGCATATTTTTGACGCTCATGGGATATTTCCATCTGAAAAGCAGCCTGTGTGTGTGATGTCCGCAGTTGTAGGCTATGTAATTTAATTTGCATTTAATTACAGGAAATACTATTAAAAAAATTTTCTCTCAGATTGGTTACTTTCCTTTCTTTTTTTCTGTCTATGCGGCTTGAAAAATGTGGTTGCTTTATCTCTGAACTTTTCTTTCCAGCGGTTTTTAAATGGGCTACTCTGATATCCACAAATAGACATGGCTCTTTATACGTCCATATCTTATAGCTGAAATTAACATATTTCTGATAACAAGATTACCATTAACATGCGCTTTTAAAAAGTGACTAAATAGAACAATTGGAGGACTCGAGTCGAAAGAACCATTGAAAAAAAATGGGACACCAATATAAAGAAATAAACTAGTTAAACGAACTAATTTTCTTGATAGTTAAGTTGTCCCTGCTCCAATAATCATGTTTTGAATCACATTGTGGAATCTTAACGAGTGACAATGTCACCATAAGAGACGTGCTTTTTATTGCCTAAAAAAATAAATAATTATTATTTGAAAGTTAATCTTTTCGGCTACTTTGAGAGATTAATTTTAACGATTGGAATAGGCTACATTTATTTAGATTACATTTATTACATTATATTTATTTAGGTTATGCTTTACGCATCATCATATCAACGGGCATTGTTTTAAAAGGCAATGCAATTGCATATTAATTAGCCAATAAAAACGAATAAAGAGATAATAAAGAGAATTTAATTTTTTTTATTTAACACATCAAAATAATCCGCAAAAGACGTATTTTTATATTGCTTAGGAAGCATTTTTGGAATAAGAAAACTATAGTCCATCAAGGTTAGGCCATCAAGAATCAAAACAAGTCTACAATTTCTCAAAATTAGACTACTTAAAAAAAAGAAAAGCTCTGATAGGCTAACTATCAGGAACAAACAAACACTTTCGCACTAATACAACTAGTTTTTTTAAATTAAGTTTTTTTAATCATTCAACTTTACATGTAGGCTACGTTTGGAACATTATTGTGTTATTGTTATCTAAAAAATAATAATAAATCCAATGCTGACAAAAAAAAATATCTAAATGGTTGCTTGGCTATATTTACCTGAAACAGCGCCTTGTATAGTCACGAAGATGTTGTCCTTTTCCCGCACACAAAGTAAACATGTTTCAGCAGGGATTTTAGATACCCGGCAATGACATTGATCTAAAGTGCGCCACCCAGTGTACATGAAGTGTATCGTCGGTGCTGCGAAATTGTGAACAATCCAGTCGTGGTTCCATGATGGGACACTGAGACAAATGATGGCGGAAAAGTCCGTGAACACAAGCTTTCAATGGTTCCAGGCGTTGTTTTCTAGCTCTTAGTCACAGTTAATAACCTTGGTTCTCAGACGGTTTATGGCACCTCACTCCAATTCTACAAATGCTCCAGACTAAGACTGGTTTTATGGCCGAGTTGCTGCAGCAACGGGGGGATGTGCCGTAATTATAGAGCGAAATTCCATCGAGCCTCAAAGGATGCGCAAACCGTCAGGGTCATCGCGTAAAACAGTCCTTATTATCTTATGGTCGCCCAGGCTCGCCCTGGTTTATTAGACTTCCGAGTGGCATAAGCCATATCATATTTGTGACCCTCTCGCACTGGATCATACAGGGAAACTGTACAATTATGAAGTAACAAGAGACTTTTCATTGTTGTTGTTGTTGAAAGACAAAATAACTTTCCTTTAATTCTCAAGATGGTTTGAGATGTTAGCTATACATGCCTTCAAAACTGCAATATAATATGAAGACTTAGGCCTATCTGGATGGTCGACATCTATAGAACAATTTGTTGAAAGGCCATTTGATTCATGGAAACATACACAGCCATGTTTTTTGGGCAGTTCCGTAATGGATACTAGGCATTAATAACAGCAAACACTTGATCCTTGAATCAAAGAAAACGCGTGGAGGCAATATAACGCAAGATCCATCAAACATTTGATACCGCTCCAGGAAAAAGAGAGAAAACACGAGATATTTCAAGAGACTGATTTATATAACACTGAAGAGACGTCATAAACATGAGAGATTATTGTGAACATGAATGAGCTCCTGCAACATTGATATATATTTGTTTCACACGTTTTAAAGAAAAAGGTGGAGAAAACACAGAATTAAAATACAATTGAGGTTCGGGGTTTCAGAGGGACTCGAGCATTGTCCGTGCTGGTTCAGTTATTGCTTTTGCCTTAAATGCCCAATGTCTGTTGAAAAATAAATAAGAATTCTGCTTTTTTTTTTTTTTTGGACATTTTTGAACACAAGTATTGTTAAGTGACCCGATTTGGAGAATGCGCAGTAAGACGAGTCATATCAAATATACACTTTAAGTTAACACAATTCAAGTATAAGAGAATATAGCGCGCATTATGCATTTAGATCACAATCAGCTCATGAAATATGCGTCATTCAATGAGAAAATCTTTTTTGTCTAATAATAGGCCTATAAAACACAAGGAACAGTATTTAACGGTAACGCTTTATGATAAGGTTTCACTAGTTAACATGAACTAAGAATGTACTGCACTTCTACAGCATTTATTAATCTATCAGCATTTATTAAAATCAAATGTTTTTTCTTAATGCACTGTGAACTAACATGAAGAAACAAGGAACGACTGTATTTTTATAATTAACAAAGATTAATAAATACTGTAACATGTATTGTTCATCGTTAATTCGTGTTAGTTAATGCATTAATCAAATGAGACCTTATTGTAAAGTGTTACCTATTTAACAGATTGAAAACACCTTTATGTCCACTAGTATTTATATCTCGCCCTCCCAAACATTTTTTTCCATCTAAACAGATTTCAAGCATATACTTACTGCTATATGACACATATGTAAAAACTACAGATCTTGGTCAGATAATAACAAATAATAATAATAATAATATCAAAAACAAAATCCCTGTAAACTGAATAGTCACTTAACTGAATAAAATGAAACATCATAATAATAGTTTTAAATTCAAACGGTAAAGATTACAGAGGATATAAATGCATGTTTATGGATGAAAAAGTCTGTCAGAGGAACAAAGGTCGCATCTCCTCTGGGATTGTTCGGATTGTTCATCCACGAACTTGAAATGAACCATCTCGCCCTATAAATGATTTCGATCTAAAGCAAAGGGTTCGTGGTGTAATACTGCAAACGGTCTCTGTTTAGTTTTTTCTCTTTCATTCTTCTGTTTTGAAACCATATTTTGACCTGACGGTCGGTGAGGTTGAGCATTCTGGAAAGCTGTAGCCTTTTTTCTTTGTTGATGTAAACACTGAAGAAAAATTCTCTCTCCAGCTCTCTGATCTGATATTTCGTGTAAGGACACCTCTTTTTCCGTGTCTTCTGTCCATCTGCAATAGAAAGAAGAAAGTCAGTCAATGCCTTTGACCTTTAAATTGAAATAATTGCATAAAATAATATAGGCTACAATTTAAATAAATGCTTATACAGAAGAGACAAATAGTTAATAGGCTACACCCAATTGCCGTTTTCCCCAAATTATACACAAAACTGTTTCCGTTATCAAAATCTGACTGTACTAATTAAACGATAAATCAGTAATAACACATTATAGTCTACATTCAGCCCTTAAATTGCTATTTTAATGAAATATCGAGTTCTACAACTATACACACACGTGTAGGCTCCTTTGATTATAATGGAGGCTTAACATTTCACCTTCTTTTCATTCACCACAAAAGTCAAATAAAAAATAATAATACTAATAACCACATAAGAAAACTGATAAGATTTGCCTTTTAGTATTTAACATGAACGCAATACCAAACAAAAATGCTCTTTAAAATTTCCTGACGTAAAACGTGCAGTCAGAGGCGATAAATAAGCACAGGATATCCATGATCTCTTAAATAACGCTGCATTAACAAATAGCCCGACTGTAATGAGTCCTGAAAGCATGTTTTAGAAGACTCGAAGGGAAATGGCCTATCATTCACGGCCAATTTCAATTTCGAGCACGTGATCTCGCGTTTATAACAAAGTTTTGTTAGGGTAAATATACAGGGCCCTCTGTAAACCTTATATGCTTATAAAACAGCATATAAAACCTTTAACAACAGCACGTTACATCTGAAACTTTCTCGCGGAACTGCTTGAATACGTACTGCCGCTGCTGCCGCTGAATTTCTCTTCGTTGTTGCCGGAAGATGGCTCCGGGCTGCTGGTTTCTTCACACCGCTCTGCCTCCTCTGTTCCCCGGCAACTGTCGCTGACTGAGTCCGCGGGCGGAGGAGGCGCCTTCCCGGTCGCTCTGTCCGCCGGGTGCTCGCTCGGCTGGTTTTCCACGTTCCCGTACGCTGTCTCGAAAAACTGGTCGAACGCTTGGGGAAGCACTCCGTTCCTCCCTACGCTGCCATGATACACGTTGGCCGAATGGCTCGTGTTGGAGTGGTAAAGAACCGAGTTATTTTTCGATAGCATGTCCCCCAGAGTTCCAGGATTGGACAGGCAGTCCCTGTGCACCATGTCCTCGGTCGCGTAGCAGTGTGGCAGATTGCCCCTGGAGTGCCACTTACTGGACGTGTCAATGGCATAGTCCCTGAAAGACACTTCTCTAACGCTCTGAACTTGTGGCAAACTGGACGTGGAGTATGAGTATGTCATGGGGCATGAAGACGGGGTCTGGGGCAGAAAAGGAGGAAGGCTGGAAAATTCCGTTCCAGACACGTAATAAGTACAGCCGGGCAAATACATGTTAGACCCAACGGGTACCCGCTCATCAAAATCCATCATGACACTTGGTTGGGCACGCCACAACCATAGCACTGCCTCGCATCGTCGTACAGAACTGCCTCAGCTTCAGTGGCTTTGAAGCAGATCCGCCGAGCAGAAATTTTTGAGACGTGAGCTGACGTGGAGATCCATCTCCATCCATTCCAGAGAGCGCCAGTCATGTGACCAAGGGCAGAAATTGACATGTACCTCTTAGAATATTGTATGCCAACATGTGCAGATGTTCAAGTCGTGGAGTGAGCGATACTTTAATTGATGAACGTGTGCATGCAGTGGACCACAGTTGGTTATGTTGACGCTTTGGATTGCTGGAGAAACCCATCCGCATGCTTAACAGCCAACGCGCCTTACTAAACATCACCATGGCTTCTCGTGTTTGTGGATTTGTTCTATTGTCTCAGACATCTCATTTCGCTGTAACTCTCTCTCTTACTGTATAGGCTCTTAAAAATAAAGATTCAAGGAATTTCGCAGCGATGTGTACAATTTGAATTCGCAAGTGAGGTTCTTGTTGATTGGGAGTTGCAACTAAAGCGAATGGTATGGCTGTGTGGGGGAAATAAGACAGAATTAGGCTACGTTATGTGTTTCATATATTTGCATTTCTTTCACAATAGTCAGTCCAGAACATTAAATATCCTTCGACCAATTTGCGCAATTATACGTTACGCTTTTACTCATTTGAAGCCCTTCATGAGGTTTTACTATATTTGGAAATTTAGATGATATTGAAGCAATATAAAGGATTTTATTTTACAAAAGGCGCTTTTGGATGGGCATGATGATGAGCTAGTATTATTTATAATCACACTGTTCGAAATAAAGGTTCCATAAGGGGCTTTCGCAGAGATTCAATAAAATAACCATTTTTGGTTCCCCAAAGAACTTTTCAGTGAACAGGTCTTTAAAAAAAACGGTTTGTGAAGAACATTCTAAAAATACAAAGAGCCCTTTTCCACTAAAGAACCTTCTGTGGAATGGAAAGATTACATGGATGTTAAAGGTTCTTCATGGAACAATCAATGCCATTAAATAACCTTATTTTTAAGATACCTTTATTTTTAAGAGTGCTACATAAAATTGAAATGAATTTGGATAGTTTTAGTTTTAATAATATGAGTTTTAATTTTGACTGCAGAATCCGGCTATACTTAATTAATTACATAATATGAATAGTACACGTTCTTGTACAAGTACAAGACTTGTTTTGAGCGCCATTTGGTTCAAATCTATACATAAATTAGCTATATGTTTTTTTTATTTGCTTCTTTATTTAATCATTTTTTCACATACCTACAGTATTTATTCAAGAACACAATTTACAATAAGGGTAAATTTGCGTTCTCCCGTGCAGAATTCATAAAGCGATTTACGCTTGCCAAAAAATCTTTGAAGGTAGCCTGTAGTCTGTGTATAAGGCAAGACAAAGGCAGAATTTGCCTGGGTTGGGCACCAGAGTCATGCAGTGAAGCGGCTTGAAACCACAGTTGAGGCCCATTAAGTTTTAGCTTATATGACCCCCTTAGAATTACTTTGGATTAAACCATGAACAAGATCCGAAAATCTCAAAATACATACATTTATGAATAAATAAAGCCTGTAAAGCGATTGTATGTGTTAAACAACGAAAACGAGCTCTTTGTGAGATTAGAATGGTTTGCATTTTCCCTCACTGTCAACGCTGATTTCGTTGGTATTATAGCTTTTAATGAGTAATCTTGTGCTGGGAGGCAACAAAAACTAAAACCAGTCCAAGACAGACGTGGTTTTATGGTGCTTTTGGTATCTTCCTCCAGCCATTGTCAGCTCAGACAAGCCATGGCCGTCGGAGAGTGATCATGAGACGCCACCTACTTGGAATTCGTGAACTTCAATGAGACCTGAAGTCACGGGTAACAGTATATTAAAGGGAGTCAACGGTCCCGTGCGTTGTATCGGGTGAGAGTCCTATTTTTAGCTTCTTCCAGGCTTAAATCCACAAGAACAAATGCAAGTGTTCATCGAAGGTGATCATGCATGTCTCGGTCAGTAACAATAATCGTGCTATGTATAGAGTAAAAATAGAAGATGCCGTTCAGTGTAGCGTTGCTGACCAGGCCCACGACTGGCTCTATATGACTCCACAAAGAAATAATTGAATCTTTACATTGCGTTTTGGCTTATTTGAGAGTGTGTGAGCAAGACATTAAGGGTGATGGTCACTTCCACATAGTAAGTGGTAGTTTACAAATAGCCCAAACAGCGCCCCGGATGAGGTTTGAGGGTTTCCACGATAGGCTTAATTGTATTGCACGGAACTTTGGCGTTTTCTTCAGCATTGTTTTTGACTCTGAAAGGAATTAGGCAAATGACCGATAAACTGAACTTTTCGCCCTGGATCAAGTTAGCACTTCTTTCTTGAGAGGCACAGTATTGGTACAGTCCAAGCCAATTTGTCATCACTTCTACTCAGAACAAATTAAATTTGTTCTGTGTTCGACTCAATCCACTTTGAAAAGCTGTGGTTTTTGGATTTTTTTAACAACCCAAGTCTCCTCTGAAAATTGTAAATCGTTCAATTGTCGTGTAAAAGCGCGGTAAAGCTCGCGCAAAATCCTATTTGGCGAATGCAATGAATTTCAAAACACTATTTTCAATTCAATGCATTTAAAGAAATTTAGATTTGGCTGTTTACCTTACAAAGCTCTTTAAATTGGAATAATGAAATGATGTTCTTATGTTGAATGACGTCTAGACACCTTGAGAATGCGAAGATTATAAATAAACGACACTTTAAATTAATTTAATGCCATATAGTTATAAACGTGCCATTATATAACAAAATCATTTAAAATCTTTTTAGTAGCAAGAGTCGGTTTTTCAAAAAGAATGCATTCAACGAATACAATATTGGAAAAGCTATTTTATTTGTAATTAAGATATAAAAAAAAGCAACGACAATGTCATTTTGATGTGAAAATGTGATCTTACTGTCTTTGGTGCATTTACTTAGCACAGATTGTTTTGTCGCAGTGCAGTTGAGGGCCCACTTTTAATATTTTCATAGGAATGAGGTAAGATATTGAAAATGTAGGCTCTAAAATGCCCTGCATGTGTCTAGTTTTTACTCTATAACCACTTATTAGTAGATGATTTCTGTGAAATGTTAAAAATATAGAAGAAAATAACCCCATGTTTTTGTTTTCTGATTCCCGTCACACTGACTGAAGAAGGTTGGTAACGAGTGAACGTAAACCCAACCTTTGCCTTGCACTTGCACGGTACAGTTTGGTGAGTGTCGACGTTGATGTCACGCTGACCTGGGAAAACAACAATTTTACAGGGGAACAAATTTATCAGAAGTGCAGACCTGCATATAAACAAGTGAAATAAAATTGTGGCTGAATATGTTGATATGAACAGCTTTAATTCGCCCTTCACTGGGAGGAAAATGCTATAAAACGCCTTAAAAAACTATTAAAATAGCCTACTATTAAAATAGCACACTTTCGTCTATTTTATGTTATTGAAACATATCTAAATATTAATTAGGGAAAAGGCGCGTTTCATAAATTAATGTTAGTATCAGTAGGAATATCGGAATTTATAGTTTAGTAAAACATATTTTATTAGTAAACGCTTTGTTCGGTCATCATAATTTTATTTAAAAAACAAAACAAAAACATTTTGCGTCTGTAAACAAAAGTGCACAAATTATGAAACTTTCAAAGCTGAATTACAATTTATAATTTGGTGAGCACCAAAGACTTGCTCATGCCCATATAAGTCAGACGTATATGAGGTGTTTTTCAGAATAATAAATGTTATGATTTATTTGTAAACTTTAGGCTATTTCTATTTAGCCTATCCCATAGAAATTAGCCTATTAGACAAGTACCTAACGTTGAAATGCTTTGGATGAGAAATGGAAGAGCTTTTTTGTCGCTGTTGCTTGTTCCTTTCAATAGGCTTATGCATTACGGTTTCACATCTTAACGTGTGTGTTGGCATCATCCTACATTATCCTATATTTGTAAAAACGAATAGCCTTCATATCCAAAAGTAGGCTATATAAACACCAGCTATTTTCTTTCGATAAGCTGAAGTTTATAATATCTAATATTTAGCAATGTTAAACTCATACGCAACAGCATCTGAATTCAATTTACACAGACCATCCCCAATGTTGAGAAGTAGCCTATACTGGTTTAGGCCTACTAAAATGAATTTTTTTTCAGTGCCTTTGGGTGGCAGCACAGTCTAAATTGAAATGTCCTTTAATACACTGAAACGCAAATTGTAAATCCCGTCCATATGTAGCTACTCCTCTCCACACTTTCCGAATGCTCAGACGTTTTTCAAGACCGCAGCTCATTGGCTGCCTTCAGATCCCACAAATAGATTCTATGATCATTTATTTGAGACTATTCAGAAGCCTTCATACTGTGATATAGGCTACGAATCACTTGTGACATAACGACAAATTGCATAACGAATCTAAATGTGGAGTTGTTGTTATTTAATGCATTTATAGAATACAATCAAATCAAGGATCAGTTGTTAATGAAACATATTAACGATTAAATGTATCAGCTAATTTGAAATGCAATTGTATCAGCTCTGTAACAAGCGCAAAGAAGTTGATGATTAGTCAAAATATTTCCGAAATAATAATATTTTTAAAAAGTTGTGTATAAATTAACTGCTGCTGTTACCAGAATAAAAATGTTGGCGGTGAAACAATTTCGAGAATGCAAAGATAAAAAGCCAAGTACACAAAAATAAACTGGATTATTTATTATTGCATTTAATTTCTGGTGTGTGTGTTTGTATTTTATTCTTATTGATGTCTTGGTGGCTTTGGTTTACATTTAACTTGAGCAATTGGCAAATGTACACCGAGACTTTGCATTTAAAAATGCATTTGTTGGGCAAGCAATCTTTAAAATGTCTAATAGTTAAAAGTTTCTAAAAAAATATTTGAAAAGACTGTCAGAAATGAATAAATTTGAAACGGGAAATGTCATGTCACTAATTATTTTATTCAGTTCACATTTGATCGGAACTACATTGTACGTGTGTTATTCATTTATTTTTTTATGTGTCATTTGGTTTTCTCTAATTTGTGGAAGCTGATTTCAACGGAACTTTTTGTTGGTATTTATTATTTACGTATCTATTTATTTATTTATTTGCTTGTTCTTTTTTGGTTTGTTTTAAAATTATGTATATATAACATTGTATGTATAAATATTTGTTAGTTGGAATTCTAGAAGTACTCAGTTAAAACCTTAATTTGCAATTTTGTTGTGGAAAACAATATGCCTATCTCAGAGTGACTCCAAAGGCTAAATTGGGAGTCTTTTTTAGCTGTATTTGGCTAAATTGAGCATTGTGTGAAAAATATTATATAGGCAACCACCAATATCAGACATACTCTGTCTTCTGCCTTTCACTCACTTTTTTCTCCTTCAGATTTTTATTTTTGACAATGTTATTTATATTAAAGTAGCTTAATTTGCATGGTGTAAGAAAAAAAAAAAACACACACACACACACACACAAAACACCGACACAAACATACTGTGATATTACCCCTACTTTACCTGTTTTTGGAATCCGAGTCACTGATCTTCAAGTCTTTAACAAAGAAAAAAAATCATAGGTTTTCTGTAGCCTAAAACCCGGTTCTTGACTCAATTTTAAAGAGCGCTTCATGCCATAAAGGTTCTATAAGGATAAATGTCTTAAATGATTGCATAATACTTTCATGTTTAATGGGTTATTTCGATTAGATAATAATTTTTGCCTATGTTTACGATCTGTTTAATTCATAAAATGTAATTACAACTAAATTAATTAATTAAAACTGAATCCACTAAAATATACCATGATGGGAACAGGGAACCACTAAAATGTTGTAGCTACATATGAAGCGCCTGACAGAATCTATAGAACCTTTTCTTAAATGTGTAGAATCTGATGACTGAAAATACGGGAAAAATAGTATTATAACTTTTCGGTGCTTTGCTAACTAACTCAAACACATAAACCTAGTATTCGTAGATTTCAGATCTCGAATACTTATATGCGGAACAATGACCCAATTGCAGGAAGTCAGGGCAAATGCATATGTGTGCCACTAGATGGCAGCACTGTTACGCGGATGGAAAAGGGTTATTGCAGAACAATTGTTCTTAAAAAAAAAAAAACACTTCTCAGGGATTTGGGGAAAGACAACAATATGATCTCACAGCCATTATTCACTCATTCGTATTAGCAGCTGATTCTTCTATTTTGCTCATTACTTTCTGGAAATAGAATAAGCTATATAAATAGCTACATTCAAAATAAATAGATGTTTATGTTAAACATTTTGGTAAAAAGTTGACTTTCGGAATAATTATCAAGATACAAATATTGAAATACATCACTTAAAATGGGGAGTTTTATTTGCATAGAGTCTGCAGTAACACGTGCGAATTTGTATAGTTCGCAGGTGCATGAAAGCGACTTTTTATTTACAAATGTGCGCATGGGGTTCAAAAAAAGAAAAGAAAAGCTCGAAACAGTCTTGGGGTAAATTTAGTGTACAGTCAGCGTAGCATGCATATCCAAAGTCTGAAAGGTTCAGTTGTTTTTATGGAAACGTGATGTGTAAAAATCGAAATAAAAAAATAGGCCTACACGAATTGCCATGGTTTTGTCTGTTTACTTGACTGATTTTCTTTCACTGTGTTGAGTTGAATTTACAATCCTCCCACGTGTTTCTGTCAAAGGCATAGATTAAAAAGAATAAAAAAATCTATTGGTGAATATGGGTATATTGTTCTTGTTCTTGACATATAACAATGTCAGTGTATTGGCAGTATGTACACATTATTTTCCCTCCTGCGCATCTCCGCGTAATCTCGTGACGTGGAACAGATGATGGAATGGATTTCAGAATAAATAATGTTGAAGGTCCTTCCATTTATACCCCTTTGGTATTTCAGTTTTACATTTTTTTTCAGAGCTTAACTGATGGCCTTGTACTTGTTGACCACTTTCTTCTCTTTCACCCGCCTGTTTTGAAACCAGATGGTCACTTGTCGCTCGGTCAGGTTTGTGTGAGCAGATATCCTTCTTCGTTTGTCCTTAGTGATGAATTTATTTGTGGCATATTCTCGTTCTAGTTCCTTCAATTGAACCTTGGTGTAGGGAACCCGCTTCTTTCTCCCTCGACGCACTGACGCTCCATCGGTACCTGACACAGTATCTAGGGGTCAGAATCAGATCAAAACCAAAATAAGGTTGCTTGCAAAAGCAGTATAAGTGTCAAATAATACAGCATATAATTAAAAAAGAAAAACATTGATATATGTCTCCAAGGCAGTGCAACCAAAAAAAAAAATGCCTCAAGTAAAACATGCACAAATAAAAAAAACATAGCCTAAATTAAAAGAAAAATAAGTGGTGGGAATAACCTATAGAAATTGTAGACCATTTGTACTTTTTAGATGAATAATTTCTAGTAAGCTCCTGTTTTAATTGATTAGAATCTTCCTTCAAATATGGACAAACCTAACCGTTGGTTTAAAATGTTTAATTAAATTTGTAAACCCAATGGTTGGGTTTGTCCATATTTGACCCAAACATGCTTAAACAATCCAGCATTTTTAACAGTGTAGGTCTCACTGTAAAAAATTATATGATCAAGAAGTTATAACAACATATATTTTTGCATTGCTTTAACTCATCAAAATAAGTTAAGCAAATTTCAACTTTATGTTATACGAGATTCAACTAATTTTTAAGTCAGTTTAATGTAATTCAGTTGAAATGACTTAAACATCAAAGTTGATTGAACTTAAAATATTTAAGGCAGCAACTTTTTTCCCCCTCTCATAATAAAGCAGAAGCGCAGCATTTTTACCTTGGATAGACGATTTCCATAAGGTTGTTGACTGTGTTTGGTCTTTCGGGCAGTACACCGGACTACTCCACCCGTTCGTGATAGCCCAGGGCTGGTAGGTCTCAACAGGCAGAAGAGACTCGTGTCTCGGTTCCGCAGGGCTGCTCAGCGCAGGTACGACTGGCACGTCGAGATAACTCGGTACAGGCTGGTAAGGGCCAGACGAGTAACCCTGGTAGAAGGCAAATTCCTTAGCACGAGAAGGGAACTCCTCTCCAGAAACAGACGTGTCCATGTATTTTTCCCCATAGGAGGTGGGCTGCGGACAGGACTTGGGCATCCTACACGGGTAGTAGCTGCCGCCAAAATATCCATAGGGCAAAGACGCACTGGGAGAATTCTGCACGGCCGAACACGGACTGCATTGTTTGACAGGTTCTCCCATGCCCGACCCTGGCACCTCACTCGACGAGTATGTGCTCGGGGCCAAAGAAGACGGGTGGGCAATAAGATTCCTGCACTGATTTGCAGCAAAATTGCCTCCCACAAATCCTTCCATGTTTTTGCTCATATCATCCAAGCCGTTGTCATAGAGAAACATCACCGGGTCAATCCAGCGGGAATGGAGGAGTAAAGACGCTGTCATAGCACGCCCTACATGGAGCCTAGCAGCTCTTTTAGAATTCCCCAAGACTGAAAGAGAAGCAGTGGATCAGTGGAGTAACAGATACCCATGCGTCCCGTGTGCGTCAAGATCCGACTATTATTGGACGAGCGGAGGCACGTGATATGCAAAGAGGCTGATAAACGTCTAAACTGGAGATAACGCCGATCTAGCAAGACATACATACTGCACTGAACTGAAACAAAGTGGAGGGATTTGGTCAAAAATACCTATAAAGATTCTGATGATAAGCTTTATCCTAAAGAGGGAACCAAGTGGCATTCCATTGCGCAATGGCACGACATTTTACGCACCTTCATATATAACTATTTTAACAGTAAGATTATTGCAAATTCGTAAATATCATATTTTCATATGGGCTACTATTAAAATACAGTTAATGAAAAAGACAACGCGGATTGGTGCGTTTCAATCACCATATATTTTGTAGTAACATGCCTGAAACTCTTTTGGTTTATTAAGCTATTATTATTATTTTAGAAAGACAATCATTTCTTCAGTCTAATTTTTTGTCTTCCAAAAATATTGATCACGCAAATTTAACAAGGAACAGAAAAAAGACTTAAAGTGGCTATTTTCTTTCTTTCTTTTTTGCACCGCTACAGGGAACCATCTCTGTAATGCCATCGACTATTTCGAGCCCATGAAATTGTCAAAAAACAAATCACACTTTATGAAAATGACCACCAGTTTATTACTCTATACGGCTAGAAATCCAGCCCACAATTTGGCAAGCCTCGTTTACATATGAGTTACACACGGCTGGAGGCCAAGGTCAAGTTGAAAGTTGCAGTCTAGCCAGGGCCCTTGTTGTCACTGAAGGCTAGACCGTCTGGCAGGAAACGACCATCTCCGGGTAAATTGTAAACAGGAGCACACAGGTATATTACAGTGCTTGTGTTGTGATGCCACAGATTCAGCATTAGCGTCTCTTGATCAATGTTTCCAGTACAGTTCTGGTTATGTGTTGGCACAGAGGTCTGGCACTGCTGGAATTAAACAGCGAGAAGCTAAGAGAGGCAATATTCAGGCTTCGTATTATTGCTATTCACTGTAAAAATAAATAAATAAATTAAAAAGTTGCTGCCTTAATTTTTTAAGTAGCCATACAATCAGCTTGGATGTATGTCATTTCAACTTAAATGATATTAAACTGACTTAAAGCGAGTTGAATCTTCTATAACATAAAAAAAAGTTAAAAATTGAGTTAAAGCAACGTAAAAACATATGTTGTCATAACTTATTAATAATATAATTTTTTTACAGTGTTATTATTACACTCATTTTTTTTTATGCCTAAATTTGTAAGTACAATCAAATTGGGTGTTTAAGTCATTTCCACTTGAATTACATTAAACTGACTTTAAAAATACGAGTTGTATAATTTATTTAAAAAAAGTTATAAACTTATTTTGAGTTAATGTTAAAACTTTTACAGCTGCTATCATCATAGTAGGAGACTATTATTATTATAATTATAATTACTGTTATATTATATATTGTTACCTCAATAAAAATGAAATAAAAATCCCATAGGATTCATTATCAGTCTTATTTCATTTATTTAACTCTATTTTCAAATCAGTTTTCTTCTTAAATTAGCACACGGTGAGCGACTATGAGTAGGCCTAGCCTATGCGAACCCAATGAGAATTTTCATTTTAAACATGATACATTTAATAAGAAATTTGTAAGTTTCTTGCTGCGGTTGAATTAATAAACCCCCTTGATTTTGGAACGATCCTTTAAAATAGTTAACAAATAGCCTATATTTTCCACCTAATCTGAGAAACAGTCCCTACAATAACTCACAAACTGTCACTTTCATGAATAATATATCAGCCTCAAGAATACTGCAGTAGGCTACAATTACGATAGATATGATGATTTCTTTTAACAATATAGGTACATTTAAAATTACTATTATGCATTCAGCATAGCTGTTTGTTAGATGCATAGATGAAGGATAGAAAAAAAAAAAAAAAAAATCAGGTCATTTTTAGTTACCGAGGGGCAGCCGTTTGTATACGCTCGCTACAGCAAAGTAAAGTACACAGGAAATAAGCTCACTGGTGGCGTGGAAACACGGGCATGTTAGGCGCCAAGTCCCTATTTGATCTTTTTAAGGTTTCTTGTGCTATTAGCGTTCAGCGTTGTCCGACCCTCTCACAATAGCTGAACGGTGTAAAGACAAAGTCATCATGTAAACAGGCGGATGTGAGAATTGTTGGTGCACAGACTAAACCCAGACGATTCAATGCACAGCTACATTGACCTCGAAGCTTTGAGACAACCGGTAATGGGCTACATTATTCATCAACTTAAAAAAATTATAATAATAATTTTTTTTTTTTTTTTCCTCAAGATTTGACATCTAAACCCCAATTGTCGTGTTTGTTCGTCGTAGCCCAGGCCTGAAGTGGACTAATTCTATTTTAGGCTACACAATCACAGAGCATATTAAGGATTTAAGATGATGTTTATTAAAAATAGATGCTCTACTGGTATTTGTGAGATGCGGAAGAAGATAATTGGGATCATTTAAATTCTTGCATGCTATACATAGCCTAATCACAGAGCATATTAAGGTCTTAAGACGATGTTTATTAAAAATAGATGCACTGGTATTTGTGAGATGCTGAAGACAATTGTATAAGGTTTGGGATCATTTAAATCACTATGTGGATCGCAGAACTTTCTAACTATGTGTCTGTGTAATTGGAATAGACTGAAATAAGTCTTTAAACAATTTCAACCAAAGAAATAACGAGGCTTGGATCTAATTTCCTCTCAAAAACACGAGCAAAGAACTGGAACTGAGTGAACTATTGCCTAAGACAAATTTACAAAATGTTTATTTCAGGTTCTAAACGAGCTATACTTTTATTCATCTTCTGCAAACATTCATGAAAAGCAATATAGGCTGAGTCGGGGCTGCTGTATATTAAAAGTAAATATTTGAAAGCCACGAAACCTTCTGTCCTTATTTTGTACACTAGAACCGTGGCTTAAAATCTCATCTGTAGCCTACATATTTCAGACACACACTGATATTCCGAACAGGTAGCTTATTTAATTAATAGGATATTTACAAAAAAAAAAAATCACTTTCCAATCAAATTTTCGTTCAACGCAGTTTGACAGTTCGCGTAATCTTTTAAAATTTGAGGTAGCTACTGGAAATGTTCAAAAATGTCTTTTATAAATTGAAATAACGGCACTGGTTTTGTTGAATAGCTACTTATAGCCAGATACATCTAAAACACATGCAGAGCACGCCTATTAATTATCTTAATTATTAATTTACTTTAACGGATTTAATATTAGGAACATCTTTTGCTGACGTTATTGTTGCATTGGAATTAAATTATATTTACATAAATGTAAAATTTTCATAAACGTCACAACTTCGATGCAAACATAAACCGGATGTCCAGTTTATCTTGAGTAATGTGGAATTATTGCTCCCTGTCAGTTCTGATAAAATATCACTAACCACCTTTATTACGCAATAATGAAACGTTACCTCAACGAGTAAAAAAAAGAAAATGTAGCCTATATTTTAATAATCTATTTTGTGTGTTGTCCCTAAGCAAAGATCACATAACATTAGTTAATGTTTTAATGAAATAGACTCGAAGAAATTGTTTTATTGGCACATCATGATTCAAAGTCCAAACATCCGTCACATGCATAATTCTCTTTCTCTGAAACCAAACAGTTTGACTTACAAGTTTTATTTGTGTGTGTGTGTGTTACACGTGTGTTATAGCACGACATATAGGCTAGCTGCGAAAACAGCTGACTAAATATTTTCATTTTTACTCTTTTAAGTTCCAGACTATACAATAAAATGATATGAGGTGCAGGCGTAAATAGCCTATAATTAATTATCCTAAATAAAACGTTTTTAATAAATCGGTCAATGGAAACTGTATGTTTTTGTTTAGTCCCAAGGTAATATTAAATTTACATGCAAAATGATTTTTGATGGAACAACACAGCCATATGTGAAAATAAATAATAAAATAAGCTTGCTTTGAACCAATATAAAGGCAGCTATAAATAAGGCAACGAGCCATCTTGTAAACACACAGGTCTTCTCAGCTAAATGTCTAGCTATAGCCTATATTGTGTTTCTGTTTTCCGAATTATGAAGCCTGTCTGTTCTGGAAATAAAGATAGTGAGGCATTTCTTCAAGTAGTTAAACCTAACAACTTCACATTACACCTAGGCCTAGCCTAGTATAGCTAGGCTACATATATCCTATTTCGACCACACCTGGAGATCGTGTCAAGGTCCACACAATTAGCCTAAATAAAAGACATTAAACTGTAGCCTACTTATTTCTGCCACATGAAAAAGAAAATTAAATTAGATAATTTGTTAAGGGTTTGAGAGTTTTTGAGAACTCGTAGGTCATTCAACACGGAGCGTGACAGCTTTTGAAGGATGTCTAATATGTATTATTGCAATTGGTCATTTCAAAAAGCATATTTTAAAGTATTACCTAAGTGAACCTACCTCCTGAAAACAAATGCTTTCTTGTAAAGGTACAATTACAATTCAGACTACAGAATGTACACACTTAACGAAAAAAAAAAAAAAGCATCGTTAGGAGCCATTGCATCTCCTATAAGAGTTTACACCTGTTGGATATTTTTAGAAACATGTTTAATGCACTCAATACACAATTAAAGGATATAGGCTACCAATAAATATAAAATGCAAAAATAACGAAACAGAAATTGAGATGTAACAATCGACGCAGAATTTGTCGCCTGAATGCGTGTTATTCACCACGTGGCCTTAAGCAGTTTGGATGATTGTTCACAATTACATTTGCCAAAGATAATAGAAATCTGAAGTGGCTGCTGCCGCCCGGGGACAGAAGAGACAACTAGACGAATACTTATTCGAATAAAAAGAGCACAATGAACAACAGTTAGAAGATAAATATTTCATTTTAGAAAATATTTACCTCTAAGAAAAGCCTGAGATTTTTTTTTTCTTCAGGTGTTTCAATGACCAGAGAATGTCATGCGTTAAATGGTTCAAACCGGAATGGGATACCGGGTTTTGGGCTGTCTGAAGTCTAACTACCCCTTGGTCCTCTGTTTGTAAGGCCTGCCAACTAGATAACAACACAGCACTTAGGCCTCCATGCTTAATGGACTTTTTATGGGGTTGTCCTGTGATCATGTGACCTCTAGCATTATGTCCTCTCTGTGGCTCTTAGATCAGAAACATACCGCTGACTGCATTTTGGAAACTGGGAGAGCAAAAGTGAGTGTGAAAAGAAGCAAAATAAAATGAGAGATATGAGGCGGCAAAGAAAAGTTCTGAGGGTGAAGGGAGAAATAGGAGCAAAGAAAAACAAAGTGAGCAAGGGTACTGAGAGAATGAAAGGTCATGTCTTGACTGTGTCATTAGCTTCATGGAACTGTGACCAAAGCCATCCGGGACACAGAAACAGACATTACACATTTATTTACAATTGTTCTAATATTTTGACTGGGTTCCAAACCTTGAAATTCACAAACCGTAACCCATTTTGTCTTTGAAACACAAAAGATGTTTTTTTTTTTGTCCACTCAATTAAAGTCTGTGGGGTCTAATGTTGTTTTAGACCCTATCAACTTTCATTGTACAGACCAAAACAGCTTCAAAACTTTCTTCAAAATATCTTTTGTGTTCCACAAGAAAAAAAACAACGCAGGTTTGGAACAACATGAGAGTGAGATAATAATAGAACTTTTATTTTTGAATGAACTTTCCCCTCAAGTCCAACAAAAATATTACAATTTCCTTGATGTGCAAAAGATCCCTAGTATTGATGACTCATATTTATTGTGCAATGTGCGTGTTACGTGCCACAGAATTCAAGGTGAGGCTTCATAAAGCATCAAAAGACATTCCACTGCAAGTGACCTTGAGGAGAGGAGGAGACCAGATAAAATGTGTGCTGTGTTGCATCACTTTCAACTGGTTAGCTACGTTCGTTAACTGTAAATCTGGCTTAGTTCCCTGGCAATACCACTTCAGATTCCAGGTTTTTAAAACCCTTAGAGTTTATGTACAAATGAAACATTGGTGTTATATGAATGTGTATTCATGTATCAACACGCCACAGTCTTCACGTCAAATCAACATATCTCCTGCTTTAATTTCCAGGGGTTTTAAATTTACATGAATATGATGTAGATCCAACACTACAAACAATTACCAACAGTAGCCAACCCAATATGACTCAAAAGACATATTAAGAACAGAACTAAAATTGTACATATGCAAACCTGTTTGCTATCAGAAAGCTTTAAAGGAGTGTAATGGCTGATCTGAGTTTGAGAATGAAATGATACATTTTTAATCTTTTGTTAACATACATAACAGCCGCACAGGCAAGAAAAAAAGTCATAAAACTTCAATTCACAGCATCTCATCAATTGATTGGTGGATTACTAATTGTGCATAATGGGCCAACGTGAGTAACATAATTCCATCAGGAACTTACAGCCTCAAACAAGTACAAACACACAGTCTTTTCAATCTACACATGTACTCATTCATTAATTCATTCGCTCAATCATTCATGGCTCCCAGCACATGCATGCCAATGAAATCACATAGTTGGGTCAAAGTTTTGCAAGGCAGGTAGTGCTGGGTAAGGCTGTGGAAGGGGCATAGAGTGTTGCCATCTACTGGCCCTCCTCTTCTCGAAGGAACTGGAAGACAGATGAGAAGTCTTTGCTGGCGTAGCCGCGTGCGCACATCATACGGTAAATCTGATGGGCCAGAGAGCCCAACGGCACTGGGGTCTTTGTGTTGGTTGCTGTATTCTGAGCAAGTCCCAGATCCTGAGGATAAATGTCAGTAAAAGTCAATTAAGGATGTGCGTAACTACACATTTTAAAAATTAACTAGCAAGTAGGTGGCCTCAATTGGATTCCCCATAAGACACATTCTTGCATTTAAAAAAAAAAAAATCCTGTTTGAGCAGAATACGGGATTGACAATTTTAAAAAGTAGACCAAGTTTAACATGGCATGTTAAAAAACAGTGCTTAAGGCCCCAATTTACTCACGGCAAAGTTCTTTTTTGTTCTTTGTTTAGGGGTGAAACGAAGTTCGAAATACGTGACCAACGATATACTGCTATCGAACATCTGATGCCACCCAGCAGCGACGTTTAGATGGATATGTAAATATGTGCTGTGCGCTTTCCTCTCAATAACAAACACAACAAAATTAAGACAGCAAGCATTTTAATAAAGCATCTGATCATAGCATCGTGTACATGTTTGCACGAACTCTACAGCACTCCACTAAAGTCACGTCACGTTTATTTATATATCACTTTATTCAATAGATGTAGCCCAGGGATGGGCAACTTCGGTCCTGGAGGGCCAATGTACAGAGTTTAGCTCCAACCCTAATCAAACACACCTGGACAAGCTAATCAAGGTCCTCAGGATTACTAGAAAGTTACAGGCAGGTGATTTTTTCAGGGTTGGAGCTAAACTCTGTAGGACAGTGGCCCTCCAGGACCGAAGTTGCCCATCCCTGATGTAGCCTAAAATCAAGCAGCTTTACCATATTACACATTGAAAACAGCCCGTGTCTCGTTTCATCAGAAGTACAACTTCATTTTGTACTGTAAAGCAGCTCTGCAGTGCGTTCATGTTTTCACTCAGGGACGTCTGATCTTGACCGACTGAACAGGCCAAATGAACCAGAAAAGATTTCCACGTGAAAGCTGGCCCGCGCACACCAACCTATTACGTAATCGCCAGAGACCAATGGTAGAACAAAGGTGTTTCGCACTCCCAAAATGAACTTTAAACAACGAACTGATGTGACGTCATTTTGAACAAAATCAGGCCGAAACGATTTCGCTTGAAGTATATTGGGGCCTTTAATCTTAGCCTCAGACAACCGTGACAATGAGCACTTATCAGGATCAACTAAATGCTGGATTTTCAAAAGTATGTGAATTTTACGGCATAGACTCTTTAAAATACGTCCAAGAGTTTGACATGCTGGTTTGTTGCTGTACGGACATCGATGTTACATTTTCTTGCCCCTAAACATGGCGCTGAACAAAACGAACTGTGATTGGTTACATCTGGGCGGTGCTTGGCCAATAAAAGCCGCGATGGAGTCCAGAGCTTCTGCCATCAGTCTGAAGGTCTGGCTAAGCGAGACTACACAATGCTAACAACATTGGGAAACATGATACACTAGCATGAATGTGTATGAATATAGCAGTGATACTGTAAACCAGATGAATTTAAAAGTTTTGACTGTGAAAACAATATACAAACAGCACCACCTCTAAAATGATCACAAAAAGTTAATAAATAAATATATTTTTATATGAAAGCAAACCTTAGCCATTAGTGTAGTTCCAAAGCCACCCTGGTAGTTGTTTGCTGAGGGCACTCCCTCCATCACTCCCGGGACAGGGTTGTATGTGTCACTTGACCAGCAGCGGCCAGAGCTCATATTCAAGATCTTTGCAAGAAGCTTTGGATCAAGCCCTAATCTGTGATCGCACAAGTAATCTCCAATAAATAATAATAAAAAAAGAGGCTAAAAAGTAGAAAATAATTCAATCTGTAGCAAGAGTAACAGCATCAAGATAGCTGTATTATTGAAGTAATTTACTGAATCAAGTAATTCAACTGTAAACTGCACCTGATTCCCAAGTTCATGGTCTCTGCTGTTCCAATCATCCCAATGGCCAGCAGCATATTGTTGCAGATTTTAGCTGCCTACAAACAAGGAAGAAAGATTATGAAACCCTGCTCAGCATAAATCAGCACCTTTCCAAGAATGCCACTATATTCTTAATCACATCCTGTTTGTACCTGTCCAGTGCCAACTTGGCCGCAGTACACCACATTAGCGCCCATGCAGGTCAGAAGCTCCTTGGCTGCATTGAACTCCTCCTCTGGCCCACCCACCATAAAGGTGAGCTTACCTGAATTGGCAGCACCAACACCTGAGAAAAATAAAGAACACAGAACACTTAATTCAATTAGGGTATTTAAGTAGATTTTATAAATGTGCCTTGGAAAAAAAACATTACTGGTGTGTATCTTCAGACAAAACAATGGCACTGATATTTTAGGGGATCTATTATGACCCTTTTTACAAGATGTGAATAAGTCTCAGGTGTCCCATTTTTGAGTGGAAGGAAAAACATGCTGTTTTCGTGCATGTATCTTTAAATGCAAATGAGCTGCTGCTTTCTAGAAGAGGGCGGAGCCTTTACAACTGCCTCTGATACTCTGCCAGAAACCAACAAAACACGCTCACGTGGCATTGCAGTTCTTCAGCATCATGAAAGTTTATTATCTGCATGCGTTTTAAAATCATATCAGTCTAAACTTCTGATATATGGTTTTCTGAGCGCACACATCTGAAGCACGCGCACAGAGAGCTGGCTGTCAGACGGTGCGTCCCATGAGTATTAAACCAAGTTCTATTTCACAACTTATTGTGCTAAAACTGTCAAACACACAATGTTATGTCAAAACACAAAGTTCACAAACACAGTCAGTCATTTCTGTGAACGTAAACAGCTAGTAAAGAAATTGCATGTGTATATTAGATCTGTATTAAAATGAAAGCAGCGTAATATACAGTACTACTGCTATATAAGCTGTTAACATGACTCAAACAACAAAAGAAAACAATCACTCACTGCTCTTGTTGAATAACTTTAGTAGCTTTAATAAGAATACATTTCTTACTTGAATGCTGCTGTTAAATGCTCTGGCGAAGAGATAAACACGGCGGACTGTGTACAGCTCATTCAGGGCGGGGTTTATGCTAATAGGGCGGAGTCCATCAGCAGACATGGGCGGGGCATAAGCATTTGTGACGTCACATTTCAAACGGCTTGTTCTGAGACAATGCTTATGATTTATGGGGATTAAAAAAAGAGGAGCAGGTGGATTATCATCACTATAGGGTGGTTGTGTACACACACTGCCGACAGACATTTATGTTGAAACACCATGTAAAAGTGAATTTTGCATAAATAGGTCCTCTTTAAGATGTGTCAGTGCAAGTTGCTTTCAGTTAAAACAGTTCAAACAGGAATTTTAGTCTGGTACTAGGCTTAAGCCTTGTCTGTGAAACCGGGAGCTAAATTATTAGTTCACACAAATGAAAATTGTCATTTACTCACCCTCATATAGTTCCAAACCAGTATGACTTTCTTTTGCAGAATACAAAATAAAGTATTTTGAAGAAAGTTGGAGCTGTTTTTGTCCTAGATGTACAGATTTGTATGACCAGAATTAAGCCTTTATTCACACTGAATTAACACAGGCTACATAAAATATGGTAACACAAACTTAATGTCATGCTTGGTCATGTGACATCCAAGAACCAATGAGGTTTGATGTTAGCTGATATTTGAGATTTGTGTCCGTTTTGATGTGATTGTCTTCGTTGCTTAGATTTTAACTATTAAATTTGGATTTGTTCATCAGACAAAGTAATTCTTAGTCACTCCAGAAGACGTGGTATATGGATTAATGTTCTTTTTGGAACTTGAAAATACTAGACGATAGACGCCAGTGACTTTCATTGTCAGTCTGTACAAGTTTGGAGCATGAGGGCGAGTAAATGATGCCAGAATGTAAATTTTTGGGTGAACAAACCTTTTAAACTGACATACAAGTTCCACAGAGCATTGTAACAAATACAATGGATGTGGAGATTCGCGTAAAAGTGTCAGTGAAATGACCAATCAGAGAAGAGCAAATCACCTTCATGAACAAGTCACTAATTTAGTTGGTGACTATAGTCCTAATGTGATTGTTTCCACATCCCGCTAGTAACCCGTTTTAAGCCTAAAAGTTTGAGAGGATGGGTCTTTAAAAATGTAACACCATCTAAGTGCCATAATTACTCTTAGAGAGGAAAGTTCTATAAATACACAAGCACTTCGCCATCTGCGGTGAACACAGAAACGCATGACGTCAAGGACAGTTTGTTGTGGCTCACGTTTCATTAAACCTTCTTCACAGGCGCTAACACGGAGCTGAGAATAATGTCTGGAGGGTCTAAGTAAAGAGAATGAGCAGGTCTGTGGATTTCTTATGACCGTTTCACAAACCAAGAGCGGGTCCAACGGTATGTTAGCCAAACCCCACTGACGCATATGAATTGGGAGAGGCAACAATTTAAGGAAAGCAAACTAGAAGCACATTGTTTTTATGTGCCCAAAGACCAGAGGGAACAACTTCCTGATTAAAAAGGAGGATCGTCATAAAGCACAAACTAGCTGTTGACTGAGTTAAACATTTCTTGTAACGCGACAACACATGCAGTTTTCACACCTCAGTCAAGTTTATGAGAGGCACACAGAATTGAACAGAGAAAAGTATGTGTACAGTACATCACACTATACAGCCAATTCTGATTGCTAGTTTAAGTGCCTTGAGTCAAAAAGGTTGCAAAGCACGGCATCAAATTTATGGAAGTCCCTCTGATTGTTTTCTTTATTTTACAAAAGCACAATGTTTTGTTTTTATTGTGAGTGTACTGTACACAAATAAAAACAGACCCTTTACTTTAATTTCAAAAAAGGTCTTCAGCTGTTTTCACACCTATAGACTGTTTTTGTCCCAAAACAGGGACTTAATTTGTTACTATGTTGCAATTTCTTCTTGGTTCGGTTCACTTTTACAAGGCAACCTTTCAAAGTGTACCAAAATGTGTTAAAACGAGTACTGTCCTCTTATTGGTCAGCGTTTCCTCTGTCATCCATCAAGATGATTGACAAGTTCGCTCCATGAGCTTATTGTGGCTTTGTTTGTAACTTTCGAGACACGTAAACACTATACGAATGTAGTCATCATTCCCGCTGTTAAATTATATATTACATTCGCATCATGGAATCAAAATCATGGAATTGTGCCGATTTGCGTCGTGGAAGTCTCTCAGCTACAGTCCAGTGATGAAATGCGCGTGTCCAGAAAATGGGAAGCCTCAGGTACCACTTCATTCACCGTCTCCGCATGGAAAGGTAAAGACACATTCTCACTCATCTTTCCAGTAATTTCTTGAAAAAGCATAACATTGAACTTTGTGCATCTGCCATTGTCACCACATGTAAATGAACTTTGCACAGGTTTTATTTTTCATTATTCTACTTATTTTGTACTTTATTAACACAAGATATGCTTTTCAGTTTTGTAGCTGATTAGGTCCAAATACCTTTTTTCTTTTATCAGCCCTACAAAAAATTAAAACCTATGCAAGAATGTATTCTGTTTATGCTTAATACTCTAAAGGAGACTGAACTGTACCAACTACCAACTGGCTAAATGCTGCTAGGTGGCACAAAGTGTAATTTGCACTACTGTCTGTTCAAAATAAAAAAAAAACCTAGTTTTGGGGATTTCTTTTTTTCCCTGTTGTACCGAACCATGACCCCAAAACCGAGGTACGAACCGAACCGAACAGTGACTGTGTACCGCTAAACCCCTAATAGGCACATATTAACGATAAAAAACTAAACAAAAGTTTTTTTATAACAACCTATTCACTGTAATATGTGACCAAAGCTCATCCCAGGAAGACACCCCCTCCTCTCTAACACTTTACTCTGCTAAGCATAGATTCATACCATGCAATTTCCCCATTGCACTGAATCAGTCATTTAATTCTGAGGCTCTCACTGTCTTACAACGTCTTAGAACAATCCTGCTGGCCACAGCGATGCATACCATAATAACAGAAAATACACCTTTTGAAACATTTGGTATTTGGGACTTGTCACCTAATAAGCATAATTTAGGGGCAAAATATATTTTGGAGCCATACCAGCAATTTATAACATCCATAACTTGTATCCAAAAAGGTTTGACCAGACTACATTCCCAAATACAGGGTAGAAAGGTACCCATCTCAAGCTGGCATTTCCAACATAAATTATCATTATTATACAACGCATAATGTTTCTGTGACTGTTCAAAGCATGTGAATATGAGGTATGCGATTGACTGTCGGTTGCTAAGCATCTATTCATAACATTCTAACACCACTTCATTTCACACTGTACAAGTTTGGCAACGCAATGCGGGGTTAACACAGCAAAAGCACTGCTAATCCTGCTCCTGAGGTAAAACGCGGTGTTAAACCCGTTTCTGAATTAAAAGTGGGAAACAATCCCTTACCTGGTGTAAAAGGGATAATTCACCCAAAAATAAATTGTCATTAATTACTCACCCTCATGTCTTTCCAAACCCGCAAGACTTTTGTTCATCTTCGGAACTCAAATGAAGATCTTTTTGATGAAATCTGAGAGCTTTCTGTCCCTCCATTGACAGCTACGCAACTACCACTTCGACTCTTCAAAAAGTTCATAGAGATCGTACAAACTATCCCATATGAATTGAGCGATTTAGTCCGAATTTTCTAAAGAAACATGATCGCTTTATATGATGAACAGATTTAATTTAGGCTTTTATTGACATATAAACTTAACACACATTAGTTGTGGTAAATGGAAACTCAAGCATGTTCGCTTGATGTGGGAGAACCAGTGAGGTTTGTTCTCGTGTTGCGCAGCACGTTTGAGCTTCTGCAACAGGTCTGTTCTCACACGTCAAGCAGGTTCGGTTAAGCTTCTGTTTATGTCCGCTGATAAATGTTTATATGTGAATAAAAGGCTCAATTTAATCTGTTCATCATATAATGGTTTGGAATGACATGAGGGCGAGTAATTATTGATAATTTTAAAAGCAGAGGTTAAAACAATGATCCGTGGTTAAGCGGAGTGTGAATAGTCCTACTGATGTCTAAGCATTCAGTTCATATAAATCTGTCTAAAGTCTAAAAATGTACGGAAATAGAGGACGTTCAAGCTTTGCCCTGTTAAAAGTCAACAGTTGTGATATCAATCACTGCTAGTGCCAATGAACGCCTCAATCTCACACCAACAATACAAAGTCAGCAACAGAATAACTTCACAACAGTTAAAGATTGTGAAAAGATAAAGGACAACTACTTTTGCATGATAAATCAAATCAACAAATATGATAACCGAACTGTAAAAGCAACACTAGTTCAGGAATGACTGGAGGAACAGTTCTCTCCAAATACCGTTTAGCTTAAAACTGCCCCAACCAGGTTGAGTGTAAAAGTGGATATCTTCAATTCAGTGCAGTAGGAAAGAAAGCAAAGGCATATGTCTCAGTTAAGCAACTAGACGGCTACAAAGTGGACAGAAATAAAACTAAGGCTTGAATCATTCTCTGTCCAGTTAATTTCACTTTCCTCAGTTCGCAAACCTCACTGCTGCCCTTTTTAGTCAAGACCCATCTTTATGAAACTCAGTCTACCAGTCTTGGTAACGACATAGGACAAAACCTTTGTTTGGCAAATTGGCACCTTAAATTATTTAGGTCAAAATGATCTTATATTGAATATTGAAGAATGTAGATCTGCACAGATTCAGACAGTGTGTCCAAATTTGCAAACTAAGTGCTATTATTCACTATCTTATACTGTAAACAGAGAAGGGTGTTCACATTGAAAATGAAGAAAAATTAAAATAAATCAATAAATAAAATAATAATTCGAATACCCAGATGATTTGAGCACAAAACGAAGTGTGGAACGTTGAACTCTGTCATAGATTTCCTTGTGTAGCAAAAGGGGAGGGGCTACCAGACACCAATGCTTGAGGACAAACTAACCTCATAAAAATTCATACACTAGACAATAGAGTATACAGTGAGTGCAGAGTGTATAATGTGTCATTTGGGACACAACTAGAGTCTATTCTCCCCATGCCAGGTTAGAAATACAAGCTGGACAAATCCAAACAAATCAGAAAAGTTTCCTATATTCCCTATAATTTTATCCTATTTTTGATATATATATATAAGGGTTACATGAGAGATAACCACATTAGTCACTGATTTTCAGCACTTGTCTCCATCTCCACCATAAGCTGAGGTCATAAGATCAATTCCCAGATGCTGACTTTTGAATTAGTCTATAACTCAAGGAGTCCACACCAATGACTGGATTAAGAAAATGGGCAAGATGAGGCAGGTGATAAAACTCTTTCCTATCAACAAACCTGCAAATCACCCACCACACACTGAAACAGAGGACAGAAAGAATCAAACATGCGTGTCCTGAAATTTGACTTTGCAAACCTAGATTTGTTTTTTGGCATGAGTTTTCACATTCAATGTCCCTCTTAGCAAAAATTCTAATAAATATATTTAAATATAAATGTATCTTTGGCAATTACATTTAAATATTACATTTATCTTTAGCAAACTACACTGTTGTAGGTTTCAATAGAGCAAGGACAAATAAAAGTCAGAGGATGGTTATGATTGGAATTGGAACTGGAATTCCACTATTAAACACAAACCTGTGATTTGCGAAAACCACAATGTTTGAACTAGAGCCAAAGATTTGTACTTGTACCTCTTCCCAGACAGTGACTAGTTTTCTAACTGTGACTATGGGTGTGTGATTTATGAAACCTTAACAACATTGTCTACACTTACATAAGTGGTTTGTGTGAAGTCAGAGTTCAGATCAAGGTTACCGCATACAACACGAGTTACTGCATCTACGGCTGCTCTTCGTAAGATGATGGAAAGGAAGTGAGAGTTTTTGTCATCTCACCTCCAGACACTGGGGCATCCATAAAAACGGCTCCCACTTTCTCTGCAGCAACTGCCATCTCCTTGGAGACAGCTGGATCAATAGTGCTGGAATCAATGAGTAGGGATCCCTTCTTCACTTTCCTGTTGAATAAAGATTTTAGAATGCAAGACCTGTCCGGTACAGAGTACATGTGTCAAGTTTCTCACCACAATCAATTCAGCTAAAATTCCATTTAATCTGGATATTAAAGGAGAACTCCGGTCAATTTTAACATTGAGCTCATTTTTGTGTACATTTGGAGTGCTGTCAATACAGAGAACAACGACAAAAATCGGTGTTGCCTACACCGAGTTATTCTATTTTTAAAATTTGCACCCTGTTGACTTCAATAGGGCAAGTAGTAAGCCTGCTTTTTAGCCTCTTAACATCCTTTAAGTGTCATTACAAGTGCACAGAAAATGTGAGTGATTCCTTCCGAGTGAACACGGGTGGATCTGACTGCAGTAGATGTTAGAGATATTAATAAAAACGAAGTTAATTCAGCCAGCGCTCATACCTTTGTTTACATTCTGTTTTCGGTGGAAGGCCATAGTAATCGATTGTCGAGTTCACGCGCATAGGTTTAGTTACCAATGATCACGCGCGTGAACTCGACAATCGATTACTATGGCCTTCCACCGAAAATAGGATGTAAACAAAGGTTGAGCGCTGGCTGAATTAACTTCGTTTTTATTAATATCTCTAACATCTACTGCAGTCAGACTCACTCGTGTTCACTCGGAAGGAATCACTCACATTTTCTGTGCACTTGTAATGACACTTAAAGGATGTTAAGAGGCTAAAAAGCAGGCTTACTACTTGCCCTATTGAAGTCAACAGGGTGCAAATTTTAAAAATAGAATAACTCGGTGTAGGCAACACCGATTTTTGTCGTTGTTCTCTGTATTGACAGCACTCCAAATGTACAAAAAAATGAGCTCAATGTTAAAATTGACCGGAGTTCTCCTTTAAAGAGCCCTATGAAATCAGTATAAAACTTGTAAACTAATATTCACTGGCTTCCGGCAACGGCTGATGTAGGACGTATGATGTAGCCGTAGTAGTTAGAAAACAAAACGCCAGTCACAAATTTGAAGTCTAAAATGTTCTAAAGAAAAATTTCGGAGGATTTCGATAAAAGAGAAGAGGAGCCATGTCATACATCAGGTCAGAAGTCACCCTTCCACCGGTACTCGACTCGGTACTCAACACGTGTACGGCCGTTGCCAGAAGCCAGTGATTATAGTTTATGCATAGTATATGGTTTTAAATATGAATATTTTTCTTTAAAAAAATAAATAAAACGTTGATTTCAATGCCATTACAAAGCTGGGAAAAACCAGGATATTATTTAATATAACTCTGATTGTGTTCGGCTGTCAAAGAAGTCATATACACATAGGATGGCTTGAGGGCGAGTAAATTATGTGATTTTGGCTGGATCAGAAAGATATATTAATAGATCATCAGCATATAGACTAACCAAAGCTTCATCCTTTTCCATCTTTATTCCATGTATATGTGGGTGACTTCTAATCCCTACTGCTAGTGGTTCCAACGCAATATCAAAAAGAAGAGGGGAAAGAGGATCTCCTTGCCTAACTCCTCGATGCAACTCAAAAGGGTTAGAGTTTGTAAGAATGGATGAACGAGGACATAAATATATAATTTTTACCCACTTGATAAAAATTATGGGATTTTAATTTTTGGGTGAACTGTTTCTTTAAGTTTGGCTAAATATATGTTGGATTTGACTTTTTTTTAACTCAGGAATTAAGTTTCCTAATTAAACTGATGTTCAAATGTTGATTATTTAGCCTGTACAGAAAGGATGTACTTACTTCAGAATACCATTTGCGCCTGTATACACATCTACAACATTGGGGCTGGAGGGAAGCATTGTGATGATACGATCTGCATTGTCCGCCACATCCGCAGGGTTATCCAGGATCTGAGAACGGAGCATGAACAGTCAGAGAGGCTCATTCAAAGGAACAACTAAGATATAATCAATCATACAAAGCTTGTACATCATGGCGTTTAACGCAAGTCAGATGTGAACAAGTTACGTTTTATGTCCGTTATCCTGACCTGAGCTCCAAGCTCCTGTAACTCTTTGCAGGACTCTGGAAATACATCTGAAGCTATCACTGGATATCCATGTTTTATGAGGTTCTTTGCCATTGGGTTTCCCATGTTCCCCAGGCCAATGAAGCCCACCTGGGTTTTAGAGGCCATGGACCTGATGGAGACTAAGAAGAGACATGAATGATCTATTTAGTGTCAAATTTAGAATATCACATGGGATATTTTAGCATTTAACATTTGACTGTAGCAAGATGTGCAAAGTCTGTGCATGTTGATCTGACATGTCAACAATTTTACCATTTAATGTTTAATATATAAAACAGAAATACAAATATTAATCAATTAATTAACACAGATCCCAAAAGCTCAATTAAAAAAACTCAATCAAATGCGTTCATATTACTTGAATCTCAAGTATGCTTTGTTTATTATTATTAATGACATATTACACCTCACTCCCACATTTATCGGAAAAGACTTGTTAGCAAATGCGACAATTTAACAACTGTCCATAATTTAGTTCAATGGCGGCAGATTCTGGTAACATTTAGTAAAATTGTCTACTTGTGTTTCAGTGACATACACACGCCTGTGACTTTAGCCTAACAGCTATCGAGAGCTCCCAGTACATTGCATTATATCTGATGTTGCTGCACGGAAAATATGCATGGAAATCCACAGTAGCAGAAAAAAAACCCATACAATTTTAGGATAACATTGCAAACACATTACCATGCACGGCGCTGACATGGTTAAGACACTTTCCTACTAGACACCTCGAACCCCTTAACAGAGCGGCCATGCTGCTTCGCTCTTGACCTTCGACTTAGAGTGACGCGATTGGATAATCGATGATTGACACATGTGCCTCCATACGTTTTATTCAGCTCGGATCTCTTCATCCAATGGCATTCAAGGGAAGGCGGGACATCCTCAAAATATCATAATAGATTTATTTAGAACATAAATAAATAACTTGTAACTGCATTTATTTAGTCTGTTATTGAATTAATCTCAACAAACTATTATTATTTGTATGTAATACAAATATGTTTTACTGCTTTTCTGTTTTTTAATTGTACATGCAAACAGATAGAGAAACATTTGTCTCTTTGGACATTTAACTCGTACAGAGTTTCATTTATCTATAAAACAACGCGAGAATATAACTGAATGGTTACTTGATACATATAAACATGTAACTTAGAGTTTGAGTGCATCATATGTTGACAGTCATGTATTGCTAGTCACGTTTCTATTACTATGTGCCAGTGTTAATTTATTAGTGACAAATTAGCCTCACGGAAGTTATAACTAAAGAACCTCAATAATTATAGTGTTGTTGTTTTTGTTATTTGTAAAAAAAAATGAAACCATGAAACATTTGTACAGTTTAAGTCAGTGGTTTATCGTAAAATAACTGAAGCACGCGCAACTAAATGCTTTATCTTCACTTACACAATAAACATAAATACGTTTTCTAACGGTAGTTTCATACGTTAGTCATAGCCGTGATGGTCGAAGATATGTCATGTGTGTGGTGTTGTTATTGTGTTGTTCCGGGAAACCACTGACACGGACAGACAGGGGATGTACTTGCGCTGAGAGAGACTGGAAAGTGCGTCAAACACAGCGCTGGGCTTTTTTTTGTGATACTTCAGCATTAGAATGAGGTATTGTACCGTCTTTTTATTTACTTCTATTATAGGTCTGTATGAGTATTAGTCTTTCCTATCTACTATGATTTTTATTTGACTAACTTGTAATATAATTTTGAGCTCTGTTTTGGTGAAAAACAGTTGGTCGGGAGCATGATACGGGTTATTCATTAACTATCGGCCTCGCACTTTGACTAGACTTAAAATATTAACTGATCTATTTTTATAGAGAAATAAAGAGCAAATGAGATGTTGGTTTGGGATGATTGAACAGTGGTTAAATGGCAAAAGCTAATAAGCTGTGATTGTCTTGACATTATGGTTTGTTATTGTTTAGCCAGACGGCTAAAACCTGCTAGCAAGCTACATCGCTAACACTAGCTTAGCTAATATAGAAACTTGATGTATAGACTATATTTGGTATAAATATACATAGACTATATATTCTGTGCGGAATATCGTTTATTAAACTAACTATTATTTCTCGTTACAACATGGTAAACACTAAAATTAAGTTGGAAGTGTCCGTGCTAGTAATTTCGGCCTAATAGAACCACATTAATGTCTAAAAACGGTAGTTTTGAGGTACATCGGTTTTTTGACAGTCATTTAAACGTATAACTAATTAATTGGTTGCTATATTATCTAATGTCATACTTTTGTTTGTGTTTTGGCAATACTCTGTGTTCTGACGACCTTTGGATTGCCAGGCAAATTAGTTTCACGGAAGTTATAACTAAATTGCCGCAATAAATGTACGTTAATTTTGTTGTAACAGGGCTAACGTTAAATGATTGTGTAAACATGAAAACGTGAAGCGTTTTACAGTTCAAGTTAGTAAACACGTCATGGGTGACGTCACTACTCGGCTAAAGGTAATCATATTTTTTTATTTGAAAAAGGAGGAGTTATTATTTTGATGTGCTATTGTCGGAAGTAATTCACTCGGGCAAATGCTGAAATATGTCGTGTGAAAAAATAACCGATTTGTTTGTTCGTTTTTTGTAGAGCTCAGCTGTTTTTAAAGCTTGACCGAGTGTCAGCAAATCCATGCTCTGCTGCTGCACTTACAGCTCTCTTATCAGTTATCATGCATAAGATGACGTTGTTTCTTTCTTAAATAAGAAAAAAAAAATGTGACAGTTTAGTGAAGTATATGAAAATAAGGTTTTCATGTTTATCACGTTAACAATTATTTTTCACCTAATGCCTACAAACTAGTCAGTAAACCACTACACACAACTTTGTTCTCTGCCACTGAAATATTATTTTAGGAATTACCATGATTACAAAACAAATTACTCTTGTCTTATCAGTGTGGCTAGTGTTGACTGTTCACAACCACCAGAAAAAAACCCCCTTGACAATCAGAAGACTCTGTTCATTTCTTACTGAGTCATCATCTCCATATGAGCGTGAGACATAGCAAGCTTTTCAGTCAACCTTAAAAAAAAGTACATTTCCTAGTGTTTGATAGATGTGGTAATAATTGTATAATAATTTTACCCAGTTACCTTAGAAAGAATAAATGCAGTTTGCATTAATAAATTATCTTAATATGCTTTAGGGTTAGTTCGCCCAGAAATGAAAATTGTCCCATAATTTACTCACTCTCAAGCCATCCTAGGTGTATATGACTTTCTTCTTTCAGCCAAACACAATCAGGGTTATATTAAAAAATATCCTGGCTCTTCCAAGCTTTAAAGGGATACTTCAGGATTTTTTTAATTTAGCATTAAGCTTTTTATCAGTAGAAAACCTGTAGTATTTTCGAATTGCCATGCTTTCCTCCCTCATATCCCCCTGAGATGAGAGATTTATGTATTTTTTGTCTGGAAAAAATCCTCCGATGACGCAAAAATCGTCATTTTGCGTCATCGGAGGCTTTTTTGGCCAGAGGCTAGAGACTACAGCCAGTAGTAGGAGCTCGTTCTGCATGTTCTCAACCCGCCCATAGAGGGTGGGATCTCACTCACAGAATGTACACACAGTGTCAGCCATCTTTTATCTGGAAGCTAAGCTAACGGGTTCTTATTCTGTGGAGAAAGCTGAGTAGTTGGGTTTTACCATAGTCTACATCCTCTTTTTCCCGGACATGTCCGGCCATCGAGATCGTCCAAAATGTCCGGGATGCAGCTTTTGCTTTCTGCGGTCGCCATTCATTGTTTACATGCACACCTTTTGTTTCAATCTAACTGAATTCATTCCGATTGGTGATTCTGAATGTAGTGTTTACATGAACGCTAAACAAGTGATCAGTTGATGTGCGTTTTACCATTGCTAAGAAAATTCCCACTCCTCTGTGAGAGATACGAGACTGGTGCGTCTCACAGGTGTCGCTCATCAGTAATGACGCCACCGGCCTCGCGTCGTTCTCCCGCGGCCCTAGCCTCGTCCTGCTCGCCACAGTAAACATGATGAATGGCGACTGTAGAACGCAAAAGCCGAATCCCGGACATTTTGTGCAATCTCAAAAACCCGGGCAGACTTGTCACGGAGACTCACTAGTAGCTTAGCTTTGTTGTTGAACTGCTCTCTAACCGGTAGGCTTGGCTTGGGAGTGCCCTCGTAGAGCAGCGAAGCAAGTGCATTCTGGGAGTTGTTGTCTTTCATCCACATGAGCCAAAAATAAATTTTCTGGCTTTTCTCAGTCTAGAAGGCTCCAAATTCAAAAATAATTTCTCATTTCTACTACATAAATGACCCAATTTAAATACACATTCATCTTTCCAGAGGTAATCATATGGCTCCAGGGGGTTAATAAAGGCCTTCTGAAGCGAAGTGATGCGTTTTTGAAAAATAATCCATGTTTATAACTTTATAAACTATAATCACTGGCTTCCGGTAATGGCCGTACGCAAGTCTAGTTCTGGTGGAAGAGTGACCTCTGACCCGAAGCATGATAGGATGGAGGCGTAGTGTAAGCATAGGTGAGAGTAGACGCCTCTCACGGTTTAAACAAATAGGGCTGGGCAATAAACTTAAGCTCCTTTTATCTTATTTCAAAATTCTCTGACATTTCTCTTTAATTTATGGCCTAATCTTGAGACACAGGACAAATTATCCCATAACTAAAAATAGTAACATTTCCACTCTGACATTGCTCACTGATGAACCACCTGACCTCACACCATAACTCAATACTTCATATGGATAAAAATATAACACACACATATAGTGCCGTTCAGAAATTTAGTGATTGGTAAGATTTAAAAACAAAAAACTAAACGGTAATTTTGTGAAATATATTAGGCCTACAATTTAAAATAACTGTTTTCTATTTGAATATATTATAAAATGTTATTTATTCCTGTGATCAAAGCTGAATTTTCAGCATCTTTAGTGTTTCAGTGTCACATGATCCTTCAAAAATCATTCAAATATGATGATTAGCTGCTCAAGAAACATTTATTATTTTTATCAATCTTGAAAACAGTTTTCCCAGGATTCTTTGATGAATGAATAGAAAGTTCAAAAGAACAGCATTTATCTGAAATAGAAATCTTTGCTCACAGAGCGCCGCTTCACAAACACAGATTTATTTTTTGCGTCTTATTGCGCTTGAATGGTTTAATATCAATTGAATGAGTGAAAACGTGTTCATATACTGTAGCCTAACCAAAGGATGACAGAAAAAAAAAAAACATCATTAAACTAAAATGAACTAATTTTCATAGATTGTTTTACGTGGATGTTGGAACACAAGTGAAGAACAAAGCCTTATTTACATAATGAATAATTTAGCAACCAAATGTTTGATCGCGAATATAGAAACATTTGGATTTGTGCCGAATGAGAGAGTTGGCCTACGTGAGCCCAATGCCGTTTCAGTTTCGCTTTAAATAAATTCATTTTGGCTTGAAGTTGAGATATTGTTTATAATGAATGCCACTATAGCCTTATTTGTGTTTTATTTTATAATTAAATTGCTACTTATTTTTTATTCTTGTTCTGTTCTGAATAGCATACCAATAAATTTAAATTTGTTGTGGAGTGAGGGGAACTAAAATAGCCTAATGTTCTTAATTTAATTGTTTATAATTACGAGGTTAACAGTATTTGGTGTAAGATCAATTTCTCTTTCATGAGATTTACTACTTCTTCTTGACCGGGTTATGTTTCTCCATCTCGATTGTTTTGAGCCGCCATATTTATCAACATGCGATAATTTGTATGATGGGATTGGCAGCGTACAAATGTTTCATGAATCACACGTGAACCCTGACTTAAGATGATTTCTGCGCTCGTTTCTACGTTGGATTGATAAATGAGGCCCAATAACTTTATTTTCGTGCACTTTGATCTTTAGCTAAAACTTTGCAAACCTTTGCGTTCACAAACTATATTACACACTGCATGAAAGGTAATATTTGAAAAAGCATAAAAGGGGCACTTTAAAAAAGATTTCACAACCATTTTTCTACTCCTGGTTGCATGACAACAAAATATATTTATTAAAACAATTAAAAATCAAGCAATATTAATGTCAGCTTGCATCATGATGTTCCTATTCTCATACTTCATTGTTCATTCATATAGCCTAAGGTTAATCAAGTCCAGGCAGGCCTTGGTGAGTTTTATAGTTTTTAAATATATCATTTTGTTTGTTAGGGAGCCTATTATTAAGCTTAGTAGCCTACTTCATTTATTTAAGACACAGTAAGCATCAATTACATAGAAATGACTTGATTGATCTCAGATGCAAAGGTGTGAACTGTTATTTTTGTATTTGGCGTCTATCCGATGTTTTGCCTAGTTCTTGATTTGGAATAATCTCTTGCAATTGTAGATATCCAATCAAAACTTTGCTCTTTGAGCCACCCTCCATAGACACACATTTTTAGAATGTGATGAAACTGTTTGTGCAAGTAAATCACTCGCATGTGAGACAAAATTTTCATGCTAGCTAGGCGACTCAATAATTGTTAGATTTCGCTTGCCAGTGTTTGAGTTAGAGGCTAAGTACAAGCTTAGCACAGATATATTTTCACTCGTCTTGAACACTCTGAGTGCTTGAGAGTTTTGCTCTCTGTCTTTAAAGTGCACTGTTGCATTTGATCTCAAGGTCAGCGTATTTGATGTACCACAACAGTTTAAAGGGGTCCTATTATGCTTTTCCAATTTTTCAACTTAAGTTAGTGTGTAATGCTGTTTGAGCATTAAAAAAGATCTGCAAGGTTACAAAGCTCAAAGTCCATTCCAAAGGGAGATGTTTTATTTAACAGAATCCCCTTTTCAATAACTACAACGAACGGCTTGTTTGGACTACAACGGGATTTTTCCGGATCTTATGAAGTCATAATGTTACTCATTTAAATAATCCACGCCCACGGAATATGCAAAAAAGGGACCAGGCCTGGTTGAGCTGCATGAGAGAAGACAGTGTTGTCGCTATGTCAAAGAGACATTTTTTTCCAAAACTCATTTGTTTGACCTTCCTAAGGCTGACAAACTTAGAGTGTTTAATTTATTTTAAACAGTGTTCCTGAACATTAAAATCCCAATGTTTATCTGTGTTCTGCACATTTTATGGAGAACAGCTTGTTTTCTTTTGCTTTTGTAAGCTCTCGAATTTTGTTGGTTCACCGCTCCTTAGGAAAATTAACCTTGGTTTTGTGATCGATTAGTGTTTGTATTAACTTAGTTTTCTGACAAATATCACGATTAAATGGTGGATAACATATCTTTAATGAATAGAATAATTACAAAAAAACAACAACACACCACTCTGAAACGTCCTGTGAAATCTGTGCTTGCAAAGTCTTTGCATGAAATCCATTCTGCACGATCCTCTTGTTCGTAAAAAATTGTCAGGGTCTGAATCGGGCTTGAATTGGTTTGAAATTGACGCCATCCTCAATATTTACACTAGAGAAGAACTCGCAATTATGGAGGGGTGGGACATTTCCCGAACAGACGCTAAGTGCTGCCAATTAGGGCTGAACGATATTCTATTTTAACATCGACATCGCGATGTGCGAATGAGCGATAGTCACATCGCCGGAACATGCGATGTGAAGGGTAGTAGCACCCATGGTGTATTGAGAGAACGGTAGCACCAGGGTAGCACACAGTAAACACGAGTTTGTTGTATGGCTTTTTGCTGGGGTGACTTGCACGTTCCGCGTGCTTGCACAGTGATTGGTTCGCTGTGCCGCAGCTCACCGCGCTCACAGCCAACATTCACTGGCATTCTTATAGCTAAAAATGGGCGACGAAGACGATCCGCCGCAAAAAAGAAAAAAAAAAGAAAAAGATTTCGTACCAAAAAGAAAGTCAAAATCAGCTATTTGGGACTATTTCGTCTACAAAAAGGAGGATGTTGACCAAAAAGAGGTATTTTGCTGGAGTGTTATAAAGTTGTGGATGGTTGTCTTTTTTAAAAAGTATTTTATTTTTCGTGTTCGCATTTATGAGGAAAAAACAATGTTACGTGACAGTTCTCCATTACGGACGCGACCGTTATGAAAGCGGCACTAAAAAACTGCTTTAAAACTTTCACAGAGACCTCAAACAGAAAGCACAAAGCCTTTCTTTAAAGCGAATTTCGTTTTGTATTAATTGTATCTTAATTTTAATCAGTGTTCAGTAAATTTCCTGGATTTAATAAATAAAAAGTAAATATAGCAGACATAATCACGACACGGAGGCGCCAGCGCCTGAATCCATGAACTGAAACTCAGCGTATAAGGTAGCCTACTCGCCTCACACACCTAAAAAAAAAATATAAATATATCTATTATCTACAGAAATCTCTACTTTTAAACAGAACCATTCAAAACAAAATAATGTAATCCGTATGAAAAGTGCATTTCTCTCCCACGCGATCACTACTGCGAAGATGAAGATCGTCAACTTCATCTTTACAGAAAACACTTGTTTATTAATAAATAATTAAAATGTCTCATTGTAATATTTTACATATTCATAATCATTACTTTTGCTGGTTCTTTGTGACAGCTTTTAAGTGCCGTTTACATGAACGCGTCACTGCATTAGCACCGAAAACATAGAGACACAGAGAGAGAGAGACAGAATACGATTTTTTTACAGAAATATTTTTTTCGAATTCTGACGTATATGTTCTAATTTTGGAATAAAATATTAAGTGGCCTTTTTGTCACTTGTAATGAAGCTTGCTTAGTGAAATTATTAATATCATGGAATGGTAGGCTAATTATTGACTTTAGCCTGGATTGATGGCACGCAATATCGCAATATATATCGTTGGGGAAAAATTATCGCAATGTAATTTTTTTTCCAATATCGTGCAGCCCTACTGCCAATCACAACACACTGGGCCAGCTAACCAATCACAGCACATTTCGTATTTCGGAAGGAGGGGCTTCATCGAAATCAGCGTGTTCGAGCCAGACTGGGGAGAGAGGTGCTCTAATAATGTAAAATATGTGAAAAATAATGAGTTTTTTTAACAATCAAACATGAAAACATATTCTAGACATATCTCAAAAACAAAATCAAGATTTTGTAAAAGGACATAATAGGACCCCCTTAAGCACAATAAAATGCGAAAGAGAACTTAGTTCAGTACTGTGAAGGCGTGTGACTGTGCTTCCGGTGTACTTGTTCAGAAACACAGCCAATGAACAGCGTGCAAATTAAAAGTTTAACTGGCAAGGAATTAAAACGCATGCTAATAAAAAACTTTCGGGATGGTGAACTGCAATATCACGTGAGCGCAACCTAACGCTGTATTGCTAAACGTGATGTAAATGTATGTCGCAGTGTACAGTATGTTGGGACGGGGGTGCCAGAACTGCAACTGATACTATGAAACGATGTGAAACGATACTACAATCTTTCTTCAAAAGCAGATCATGGAGACATTTTAATCATTCATGATCTGCACACCCCCACATAAAAGGGTGTTCATGATTCTTGAACTCTTCATGTTTCTTTTTTTCCTCACATAGTCAAACAAAGTTCAACTCAAATCAATATTTTGTTTCTTTATTTATTTGGTAACAAGTGGGCGTACAGTCAATACAGACCCAGCGTGCCTGCATCAGAATCATTTTACAATAATATATCTGGATGACCGTTTTTTACTTGTGTGATTTTGAAAATTGATTCATAATGTTACTTAAAGACATTCACCCTAGATTACTGTAGAATCTGGCACAGAATATTTTTAGATGTTTCTTCTGTTTCACTTCTCTTATGGGTCCTGTCTTCCCACAGACACAGCTGCTGATAGACAGATGGCTTTATTCCTGGAGGGGACAGCAGCAAGCAGCACCATGGAAACGTCCAATTTTGCCCATGTCATCTTCCAGAATGTGGGGAAAAGTTACCTTCCTCATGCAGCATTAGAATGCCATTACACCCTCACGCAGTTCATTAAACCAAATCCCAAGGATTGGGTCGGCATATTCAAGGTGACTCTCGCTTTCATTTTGCCTCTGTTTTTACCTTGCTTTTCTGCCATGTTCTGTACAATTCTTGAACTCTCTCTCTCTCTCTCTCTCTCTCTCTCTCTCTCTCTCTCTCTCTCTCTCTCTCTCTCTCTCTCTCTCTCTCTCTCTCTCTCTCTCTCTCTCTCTCACACTCACACTCACACTCACACTCTCACACACACTCTCACACACACACTGTGCATAGAGTTAAAATAATAATAATATTTGATATCCAACTATCCCATTATATTCAACTAAATTATATAATGAAACCGTTATTAAAGTGAAGTATTAAAATTCAAGTATTTAAGTCAACCCAGTGTTAACCTGTTGGGCTTTCTGGCCCTGCTTGTTTTACGTCAGATCTACCTTCACTTATTTCACGACAATGTTCAAATCAGCCAAGTTGGTTTCCTACCATTTTATTGGAATCATGTGGGATGTTCCTGCAACTCTAACGTCTTGATTCCATTTTCCCATCTTCAGTTTCCACAGTGTGAAAATTACAAGGCCCTGCCGTCATATTTGGCAGTGAAATATTTGGGGAGCCGCCATTACTGGTGCTTAACATAATATTGGATTTACTGCTGGTCACTTAAATGTTTCCTGCTGTAAATGATTTTCAGAACCATATTTCGCTTTAGTCTGACCCAGAAAGACTGCTTTTTAGTAGGTATCATTTTAGATCATATAACTGATGTTATATAGAGAGTTAATCTCTGCGCTTGATGCATACTACAGGGTTCCCGCGGGGTCTTAAAAAGTCTTAAAATGTCTTAAATTCTGAACTTTAAATTTAAGGCCTTAAAACGTCTTAAAAACAGCCAGATTTTCATCCGCGGTCTTAAATTTCATTTAGTCAGGTCTTAAAAAAGATTTTACCTTCGTTCATTTCCAGAAACGCTGGCCGCATAAAGTTATTACAAAGTAGCAAAAAAGTATCGAAGTCGCTCGCCAAGAGGCAGTGTTCACATATCGCGTCTTTTTCGCGTTCAAGTTCATTCAAATGTAGGCGCGCGGTAAGCGCACTTATAATTGAAGCGACGCACTCGTTTTTTTTCCAGGCGCAGCAACATGAAAAAAGACATGAAGGATGCGGGTGCACCCAAACACTACGGGTGTTTTTCTCTTCTCCGTAAATAAATCTTGTAACAGAGCTACAGCAAGTGTTTTTCGGCGGTGGAAATCCATTAGCCACTAAAACTTTTTTGTCATTGTGGAGTTGCATAGCAACGACAGACGCCACGGGAAAATCGGACCGAATTTTACTATTAATAATAAAAGATAAGCTAAAGTGCATTGTAAATGTCACTAAATCATTTTTTATAAAAAGAAAAAAAAAAAAAAGAAAAAAAATTAAAGTCTGAAATATGTGAGGTTTATCTTTTTATAAAAACCTTTTTTGTCAACTTTATTTGAACTTGTACATGTTAGTATATAACGTTGCAAGACACTTTTAAAATCTGGCTATCATTTTTAATCGTATTATTTTAATGTTTATGTTAGTGCGCATTGATGCTAATTTTATTTGTTGCTGTTTTTCGACATAAAACTTGGTGAATTGATTTCATTGTGTAGTATTAGTACTTTTTGAACAGGATTCTGTGATAACAGTGATAATTTTTGGCACTATAATAATTTAATGAAATGTTCATGCCATTTCATCTCTAGTTATGATCAACTATGATCAATTAAAATCAACTATGTGTTTTTTACAGTAGGCCTATAATATGCAAAGTACAATTTTCTATTAAAAAAATTATATCTAATTCTGTTCTTTTCTCTGACACGCGTTGTTGGGTCTGGAAGGTTACTAATGTGATTGCTTTATCTGTAAATTAAGCTAATGCTTTTTCAATTACTGAATTCATTGAAATAAAATGAATTCTTTGATTTGAATATTTTTTGGCAATGCGTCGTGTAGGTCTTAAATTTCTATCTTTATGGTCTTAAAATGTCTTAAAAAGGTCTTAAATTTGACTAACTGAAACCTGCAGGAACCCTGATACTAGATTCCGGTTCTAAAGCAGGCTATATAGCCAGGTCAGTTCTCTTTTCCCTGCAAGCCATTAAAGGGTTAGTTCACCCAAAAATGAAAATTCTGTCAGTAATTACTCACCCTCATGTTGTTCCAACCTCATAAGACTTTCGGTCATCTTCGGAGCACAAATTAAGATATTTTTGATTAAATCTGAGAGCTGGCTCACTCCTCCACAGGCTTCTTTGTAATTGAAACTTGCCGGCCCATAAAGTTAGTAAAGACAATGTTTAAAATAGTCCAAGTGACTACAGTGGCTCAACCATAAGTTTATCAAGCGACGAGAATACATTTTGTGCGCAAAACCCCCCAAAAATAACGCCTTTAGTTTAACAGCGCTTCTGGGTTGTACACCAGGATGTAGGCTCACTATTAGCCAGCATCACACGCATCACATGCATGACTGGCGTCGGCCAATAGTGAGCCTACGTTCTGATGTACAACCTAGAAGTGCTGCGCTGTTACACTATGTGAACTCACTCAGAGGCCCACACAGAAGAAATGAATAGTTGAATAAAGTTGTTATTTTTGTTTTTTTTGCGCACACAAAGTATTCTCGTCGCTTGATAAACTTATGGTTGAGCCACTAGTCACTTGGACTATTTTAAACATTGTCTTTTCTAACTTTATGGGCCGGCAAGTTTCAATTACAAAGAAGCCTGTGGAGGAGTGAGACAGCTCTCAGATTTAATCAAAAATATCTTAATTTGTGTTCCGAAGATGAACGAAAGTCTTACGGGGTTGGAACAACATGAGGGTGAGTAATTACTGACGGGATTTTCATTTTTGGGTGAACTAACCCTTTAATTTGCTCGTCTGCTATGGTTTTTGAGGAAAATGTTTGGTCACACTTTAGTTTAGGATCCAATTTTCACTATTAACTATGAATTTTGCCTCAATACACTCCTAATTATTGCTTGTTAATAGTTAGTAAGGTAGTTGTTAAGTTTAGGAATTGTGTAGGATTAGGGGATATAGAATATGGTCATGCAGAATAAGGCATTAAAATGTACTTTATAAGTACTAATAAACAGGCAATATCCTAGAAATATGCATGCTAATAAGCATCTAGTTAATAGTGAGAATTGGACCCTACATTAAAGTGTTACCAAATGTTTTATGGAGAGCTCATTAGGAAATCAATCTCTTTTTAAGCCTGAAGAAAATGTGTTGCGACACCCTGAACCGATGCATGTCTTGTTCACGTTATTCGGGAAAAACTGTGAATCATATCCAGGAAAATCTCAGTCACAAATGTTTCCCCTTCTAACAAGGTTTTCAACAAGTGAGCATGAACATTTACTACCCGCTTGTATAACAGAATGCGGTTTGAGTATTTGTGAAAGATCTTGGCAGTTTGCTCTGCAGTGAAAAAAAAAACGAAAAAAAAAAAGCTATAAAATATTACAACCCATTGGTAGTTTGAAAATTCCACTATGTTGGCACAAAACAGTGCGTCATGCCGGAGTGTAGTTGAACGCGAATGTGGACATGACGGTGTGCATGGGAATGAAATATGTGGGTTGGCAGAATAAGTGGGGTGTTTTGGCTCCGTCTCTGCTTTCTGGAGTTCCCCAGCTACTGCTGAATGAGTGAACATAAAACAAACTGTATTTACAGCATTATGGATGTGAACTGTATGGTGAGAGGAAATAAAAGAGAACATCTGACTGCTGTAGGTTAGTGGAGGGGGAGTTGAGTGTGAGTGTGGTCACTGTCAGGGTTTTGTATCTGGGTTCGGATCCGACCAGATCAAAGTGGTGTTTTAGAACTTTTTACTTTGCGTGTGATATAGCGAGTCTGATGAAGCTGTTTTATGGCCAGCTGTCAGGAAGGCTGCTGCTTCTCAGCAGCTCTATCACGTTGTGGCCAATGTTCTTGATTAAAAGATACAATCCCACCCCCCATGAGAAACAGGTACCCCTTTTAAATCTTTGGAAGGTGGATTAAAATCTCCAAAGTCCACAGACCATCTGATGCGTATCACACAGAAGAGTTGTCTGAAATCACCAGTTTTGCTCTGATTGACTTTGAGTTTGTCAGGTTACATTTAAATGATTCAAAGATATTTAAAGTTTTGCTCAAGTAATAAAAAACAATATATCCTTGAGCACTAAGTGGTATATCTGATTTCAAATGAATGAAATGTATGAATGACTGAATATATCTGATTCTATTCTGATTCACAAGCAGTAGATTTGATTCCAATTTTCATTTGATTGGATTCAATTCTGAATCATTTTGGCATATTCAATTATAATGTCTGTTTTGCTTACAGGTGGAAATAAAATTTTCTTTCTCTCTGTAAATTATTCAGAGAACCTTCTAATGTGGTACATTACAGCAATAGTAAATATTATTTTCACACATCCATATATACAAATATTCCCCTCTATGGGGTTCTTAAAGGATTAGTTCACCTCAAAATGAAAATTTCCTGATAATTTACTCACTCAGTGGAAAAGTTTTTTGACGAAAATATTTCAGGATTTTTGTACGCACATTGGACTTCAATGGCAACCAGAATGTTGAAGTTCAAATCAATGCAGTTTCAAAGGGCTCTGCACGATACCAGCTGAGGAATGGGATCTTATCTAGCGAAACGATAGGTCATTTTCTAAAAATAAATAAAAATGTATGTACTTTTTAACCACAATTGTTCGTCTTGTGCTGGTCTGCGACGCGCCACGAATTGCGTCATCACATTGGAAAGGTGAACTAATCCTTTAACTGGAAGAAGCTACAAGACTTTATGGAAATAGTCAAATATCTGGTTTAAATATCACTGTCAGTTGTTACTTACAGGTGTGACTCTCAATGTCCCGTTCACACAGCAACTTACAGTAGTGTCGAATACTGTCTGTATGTGCAACGGTAACAGTGACCAAAGTAATATCAAAGATTGCTACATCCATAAAACTGAAAAGTCTTTGACACAACAAGAGTCCAACTGTCAAATCTTCATTAACCTACAGCAGCTTTTATATCTGGGAGGAAAGCGGAGCACTAGTTGTCCAGTCTGGTTTCATTCACACAGCAAGGTTTTTCCTAGAATGCGGTTGTGGGCAGGACTTAAAAATATCAATCGCTTCATCATGAGCAGAATCTATATTTTACGTTTCTTGTGACTAAACCTCGTAACTCCAGAGGATCCTCAAACTGTCGGCAAAACCTCATACAGTAGCTCCACCCGCCTTGCACACATTTTGGAGACCATCTCTGCTTGTTTGCAGTATAAGGGTAAATGAAGAACTGGTTCTTTGAATAAGTACAGCGTTTTCTTCACTCAAAAAAACACTATGTTTGTAATGGCTAATATTTTATGTATTTGAAGAGCAGAGAAGAGTGTCTTAGTTTGGTATTTGCCAATACAGCCTTTTATGACACAATATTTTGGCCAGATGTATTAAACGCCCACGTAGCAACAATAAACTTTGTAACTTGCAAGTTGATGAAAACATAATGCAATCTGCTTACTGTCTCAGATGCGACCATTCTAATGACTGATAAAACACATCTCTGACATTCACAGGTGAAAAACCTTTTGAGCATATTTCCTCAATAGTAGCTACACTAACCTGCAATTTTCACTGATTTCAAGACACACACCATGCTGGATATTAATCTGCCATTCATTTTCACTTAAATGTAATGTTTTAACGGTTGGAGACATATCCTTGGAAAAACTCCTGAGATCCAAAAGCAAGTGCATTGCCACTACTTACCTATGATGATTAGACAATTGAGCGCTGGCATTTCGCTCATGTTGGATGTGAAAATGTATGAGTTTGGTGTGAACTATAGAATTTGGTTGTCACTAACTGAACTGACTGAAATAACTGAACTGTGCATGAATGTAACCATATCAAGGGCTCAAATGCAGGACAGACAACCATATTCTGCTGCTGTGTGAATGTGGCTTTAAGAGTGTACCAGGGAAACTCCTACTTTTGAGTTGGGTAATCGTTGTTATTATTATGACACATGTGATGACATAAGATTACACTTACGGAAGTTTGAAATTCACTAAACTTCTGTCATGTTTATTATGCTTGAAACTCTGAAGGCCAATATATTTTCGACTCCACTTGAAGGCCACAATATATATCAAATGTTGATGCAATCCACAAAGCTACCCTTCCTCGTTTAGTGCAGTAATGGCAGTTGGTCCTTGAGAACAACGGTTCTATAGATAATTGTTCTTACTTCCTGAAGGCAATCTGTTTATTTTCACAATTATGATGGAACTTACTTCATTGTTGTGTGAAATCGCTGATATATTTTTACGACATTATTATTATGTGACGTGCCATTGGATAGCAGTGTCTTCATATACCCTGAAGGAAAGGCATGTTCCTCCAAACAGAGCTGACTGACTGCACCCAGAGAAACAGAATAACCTCTGGCGATGAAGGGCACAAGATCATAAATCTTAACATGGCTATGTCTGTGTTGACAGACAAAAGGCAGCCGTGCCAAACACCAGAAAATTGCAAGACCTGTTCCATGAGTCATTTGCCTGGAGCGGCAGGTAGTCGCAAGGCTATCATTGCCACCTAGTGTTCAGGAGAATAACTGTTCTTACCTGAATGCCAGTTTTATGAAAAGTCTGGGTACATTTCTTGAAATCAGAAATTCCTAATACAGTGTAATTCTGATTCAAACAATGAAAAGCGACGACTACTTCCCCCTCTTAGTCATTTATATCCGAGCCATAGCATTGTCTGTGTGACAAGATGACATGTAGGGACTTTTTTAATGAGAAATCCACTCGGTGTCATTGACATTTGCCTTTTTGCCTTTTTGCCTATTTTCTTGTTTGAGCAGGCATGCTGCCTGTGGCTCTCTTGAAGTTGGAATGGTTACAGAGAGTGTCTAGTTGAAAAACTTGTGAGCGTCATGTTGGATTGTCAGAACACGCCATCAGACTAACCATGGAGAAGGTGAACACTGCTTTATAATTATCCTGTCAGCGCAGTAGATGTTCTCTGTACTGCATCCTGATATATAGACCCGCTGGTTCCAATGCAGCATGTAGCCAGCACAGACAGAGTCATGAGCCAAGTCTGTGCGTCATTTTGAGTCAGGTACTTTCTCACAGACACTGGGATGTTCTGTTGTTGTCTGTGGAGTTTTATTCATTTATTATATGCATAATACATATACATGTTTTGTTTTTTGCATTAGGCACTCCATACTGTGACAACAGTATATAATTTTTTAATGTGCTGCTTCAAAAGTGTGCTTGTTTGATATTTTGGTATCTAATGCAATTATATAAATGTTTAGGTCTGTGTGAAGTATCCAAATACAGAATAATATTTTGTAGTATTTTTTTTTTTGTAGTTTTATTAAATGTAAGTGCTGAAATTAAAGTAATCATCCTAATTAGTAATTTTCCTCTGTATTTGTACTGTATTATTTTGTAGTCTATTTTTATTTGCGCATTATCGTTATTGTCAAATGCAGCTGGAGCTGCTCTCATTCTGAAATGTTCTTGTGTATTTTCTCATGCCATTCTCATTCTCATCCATCTTTTTCTCCATTTGGTTACCGTTCACTCCTCAGACCTAAATGAGAGACACACAGGGGCTTAATTCTCACCCTCCTTTCCCCCCCTCCCCAAACGTCTCTAATGAGTGGAGTTTGGTCCAGGCAGTAATGACGCTCTGTATGGGCTATGCCTTTAATGGCTTCCTGCTCTTTACAGCTCCAGCACCTCAGGCAACTTTCTTATACAATCAGGGGATTTCTGCAACACTAATGTTCTTGTGGACATAGAGGTCAGCTATGGTTTGAGCAAACAAGCCACACTGCTTTCTAACATGACTGAGCTGTAGTGAGTTTGCATTTTTTTAGTGTGTGTGTCTCTGTGTGTTACTTCCAGGATACTATAGAGTTCCCATGTAGATGCCAATAGCAGGTACTAGGCTTGTGCGTTTGCGTGTTCACAAACACAGGCAGCCCGATGTGAGTCTGATTTTGTTTGACAGTTTTATGACAGAGGGCTGAAATTATGGATGTATTTTCTGTACTCCCCCCTCATCAACCATCAGTTAACAACACATAAAATTCATATAATTACATCTTGGTTTCCATTCTGAAGTATGTATAAAATTTTCACCTATTTTCTTCTTCCTGTTAAGGCTGAGTTGTAGCCGCGCTCCCTCAACCGAACATATTCACGAGGGTTTGGCGAGAAACACGTGGCAGACAGGCTGAGTTTCACTCGCCCCGTAAAGCGCAGCCGAATCCATGTTTTTATACTCTCATCTCAAAGGCTTTCTACTAGACCTAATGGAGATGAGAAAAATGCACAATGTGCCAAAGAATTTTGCAGAATGCTGTGAATCAAGAAGTGGTCAAGACTACAACAGCCTGACGAAGCTTTTACAGTCTTCATATTTATGTTTTAATCTCTCTCTCTCTCTCTCTCTCTCTCTCTCTCTCTCTCTCTCTCTCTCTCTCTCTCTCTCTCTCTCTCTCTCTCTCTCTCTCTCTCTCTCTCTCTATATATATATATATATATATATATATATATATATATATATATATATATATATATATATATATATATATATCTCCAATATGTGTGTTATGTTAAGTGTTTATGTGGATAGTGGGTTTATTTATTTGCTAGGTTATACAAGTACTAAACAGTTCTCATTTTCTAGAATTCTACAATGGAGATTTTAGATTCTTGATTTTGTTTAAAAGAGTATAGATTTATAATATCTTATACCAAAGTGCTGTGAATGCTTGATTCTAATTGGTTGACAGATGTTCAGAGGCGATGACTACTTTTCAGTACACTGCTGAGAATTGTTGCAAGTCTTGAACGTGTTGCAGTTCCACATCACTTTGCCAAATTATTTTGGTTATTTCAAAGTGGCTTACTTGCATCAAAAGAGCCACAAAAAACAAATACACTGACCAAGCATATAAATTTGACAAGCAATAGGATAAAAATGTCAAACAACTTTGTTTTATTTCTGAAGTATTTTGTAACGCTCGCTTTCTTTCTCTCCCACGCACTTATACACATACAAAAGCTCTGTGCACAGAAGCTCTCACGCACATGTAGGACCTTGTTTTCCACAGTACCCTACCCTCTTCTTAATCAGTTTTGCTATTTAAAAGTTACTCATTCAACATTTTCACCATTTTCACCCTGATGGCTTATTGATTTGTAAGAAAGCAAGAAAAGTTGCGCACACAAGTGTTTTGGTAATTTTCAAACAGGTTTCCTGGCTGCCTGCCATTGGTTGAGCCAGTGTTAAGCATATTACGCTGGGAAAAGAAAAAGTATTTCAACATTTAGTTTTAAGACAAATATACTAACCCTTTTAAAATCTCTCTCTTTCTTCCTGACAGGTTGGCTGGAGCACCGCTCGTGACTACTACACTTTCTTGTGGTCACCTCTTCCAGACAACTACACAGAGGGAACCGCAATCAACAGATCTGTGGTCTTCCAAGGTAAAATAACATTGTCAAAAATGGGGTTTTCTTCAATGGATGTTGTGTCAGAGAGAAGGCCCCTCAAAGGTGCGTTCAGGGTATGCGGTGACGGATGCAATAAAATAGGAAACACTGACGGCTCCTATTAGAAGGCTGAAGTGTTGATGGGCCAGTTTTACTGGAGTGGTTCAGGTCACATACTGGAATCTTTGTGAGGGATTACATGGTTTTTGTGGCATGAGTCCGGATTCCTTACGGCAATTGAGAAAAAAATACCATTGAACAGAATACACATAAGTCTATCATAAAACTGCTGTGGAACTAAAGTTTTGATGTAAAGGTTGGACTTCAGGCTATGTTCATTAGTCTTAGCTACCGTTCATTTGCTTTAATACCTATGGGAAATACAAACGGGTTTGTTATAATACATTCCTACTTTAACGATAGGGCCGTTCTCTAAATCTTTGCTTGATTCTGGGGTATTTTGCAGGTTACTACGTTCCAAATGACGATGCTGAGTTCTACCAGTTCTGCTATGTGACACACAAGGGAGAGATCCGCGGGGCCAGCACTCCTTTCCAGTTCCGCGCCAACAGCCCCACGGAGGAGGAACTGCTGACAGTGGAGGATGAAGGAGGATCCGATATTCTTGTGGTCACCACTAAAGCCAGTTACCTGGAGGTGATTCAAACTACTCAGTTCAAAATGATAGATTTCTTGTCAGTTTTCCCATGCCAGAGTTGACACTTTTTGATCTTTTTCCAGCAAAAGATGGAACAAATTCAACAGGAAAAAAGGGAGCTTTTGGAAAACCTGGACCTATTTCAGAAAGAGAGGGATGAACTGATTGATGAGAAGAACAGACTACAGAAAGAATATGAGCTGGAGCAAGAGAGCAGCGCTCAGCTCAGGAAAGATGTGCAGGTGAGACAGGAGAGAGAGCCAAAATTTCACGAGTTAAAAAGAGGAAAAGGTTTTTCTCCAGGCTTTTTTGTCCTGACTTAACCTCATAACATTTTAGAAATATAAATGCTTTTTCCCTGTTTTATTGCAGTGGTTATATATAGGATTTTTTAAAATATATATTTACAGTATTTTCCCTCTCAAATATGACAAAAAAAGTATTTCTTTAATATGTCATATGAAGTTTATATCTAAATGGTTTTAGAATATAAAGTTCACAGGCTGTCAGCACCCCCTAGTGAGAGTCTCTCTTCAGACTCTTTTCATAAAAAATACATCAAATAGAACAATAATTTACATCTTTACTGACATGACAATCATCAGCACCATTTGTTGCTTTTAACTGGCAATTTTCATAAAGTATAAATGTATCAGCTATGAGGCTGAGCTGGTTTAAAGATGAAAACAAGCACACCCATTTCTGGCTGTTAATTTTATGACCACACTTTTATATGTTTTTTTTATGTGCTGCTAAAATAATTCTAAAATTTCTGCACATGAACTGGTACTGCAGAAGAGACTGGAGTGGGAATTGGAGACCTGCTTTTCCATTAGTCATGTTTGCAGATTCTCAGAGACCACACACAAACACAACTCAAAAGCCAAACATTTTTCTGCAATAACTCCCCATCCTTTCTGCACTAGCTAGACATACTTGCGTAAAGAAAAAAAACGATATATGGCTCATGTGTTTGTATGTGTACACAGGAGTTGCAGTTGTCTGCCCAGAGCTTGCAGGAGGAGAAAGAGGAGGTGAAAAGGAGAATGGAGGAGAGTACAGCACGACTGTTGCAGTTAGAGGAGGACCTGATCGGAGTCACCCAGAAAGGCCTGCAGAAGGAGACTGAACTAGACTGGTGCCTTTTTTTAACCATATTGAAGTAGCCATGATTAGCTAATCAGAGAAAACTATACAAATCTCTTTGATTATATTAACAAGCTAGGGTTGTCAACATTTCCAGTCAATTCCAGCTAAATTTTGATTCTCAATGGCCATGTACACACTGTAAAGTTTCAGGAGTGACAACCACATTTAAATGCGGGAGTGAGTCCCCTAAATTATCATTATTGCAGGTGCAGGTCGTGATATTTTGGTCTTATTTTCAGCATAAAGCATTTGGATTTATTTCAGGTTATTGTGGACTTGTTCTTGTTTGCTGTTTTTCTTAGCAAGGTCTTGCAACGCGAATGAGTCAAGGCTCGTACCGCTTTCCCTGTGATTTCTTCCACCGCACATAAAGAAGAGAGAAACATTTCTGATGCATGTTAAAATACGTAATGAACAACTAGTTGTTCAGTTCGGTTCCGTACACACTGCGTAGCATTTTTGTAAATGCCATTGTCACTACCTGCATTTTTTAATTCGGTTGTAGAATGCGGTTGTCACTCCCGTAATTACTGAACTGTGTGTACAGAACAGGAATAAGCACTAAAAGATGAAGATACCACAGCTAACACAATATACTATTGGTCCATTTCTTCGTTAAAAAAAACAAAAACAAAACAAAGGCATGTAGCCTTATCGTAGTATAGTTTCTCTCAGTGAAGTTCTCAGTAAACTTTAAGCAACAACTGCTGGTACTAGCCATACTGTAGAAAAACTGATATTGTTAATATGCTAGTATCGACTTTGGTATTGAAGTACCAGTACGTTTTACATATGATCATAAGATTAGAAGATGTCATAACTGTAGATTAGATTTGTTAGATTCATATCTTTAGAAGATCCACTGCTGGATTTGAGAACTTTGACGAATTTATTTAACGTATCCAAGATATGTTCCTTGTGTGAGTGATTGATTGATAATGGCTCTGATTTGACAGCCTGAGGGATCGAGTGAAGAAGTTAACCTTGGAGAAAGAGGCTCTTGAGGGTCAGCTGAAGAATGAGAAAGATGAGAAGGAGCTCTATAAGGTAATGTCACTTGCTCACTACCTCACACACATCCCTGTTATTATATGCTTTCTGTGCTAGGTGTGTAAAGTACCCGAGTAATTGCACTTCATTTCTATACTAAAGTATTATTTTAAGGAATTTGTACTTTACTTCACTACCACTGAAACTGAATACTTGTGGAAAAGTGATTTTTCACTATTTACAACAGGATCTGCATTTTCATGGGTTTAAATAAAATATTTTTGTTATAAGAGACAATAAAAACAACTCCTTTACTTGAAAAAAAAATGAACTAGATTTTCAAAAGTCAACGAATTTGCGACACCTGAATGTAAAATTTCAAAAAAGTCTATCTGAGTAACATATAATTTATTTAAGCCACTAATTAAACTTTATTCCATAAAACAACTATGCATAAAGCATTTTGAACATCTCCAGCACATTTTATAATTATAAAAAAATCAAACAGTTCACCCCTTACGCATGTTATCATGTCCGTCAAAAACTTAGGCTGGCTTTTCAAATTCAAATCATTTAAGTATCACTGCATCAATGTCTGTCAAAAAATAACATGCACAATACACGGTAGTATTTACGAGAAACGAAGGTCCAGGGTGTTCACGGAACTTCACGCATTACCTGGAAAACCCACACTACCGGATGTTTTGACAATGACATCCTTTTCCTAAAAGAGGGTGAAAATCGCAGCTTGAGCGGCTTTTATTTTCCATTATAGCATGGTCTGTCTAAATACTCGATTCTGATTGGCTGGAAGGTGTACAGTAAAACCATTAAATACACAGCTAGTTCCAAGTCAGTTTAATCTCCGGTCTATATTAATGCGCCGTTTTCATTGAAGCACACACACGCTTATGTCACCCAGCGATTGCGCTGCGCGCACACAGTAACATTCAGGAGCACAGAAACGTATCAACGCTGCCCCACGACTTTTATTAATAAAATAGCTTTGCTACTGATTTACTACATTACATTTCTCAGCAATGAGAGGGTTACATCACTGGTTTTGAAGCAATTACACTCACAGCTAATAGAGAGAGATGCTAAACACATAGGTAATTCACACGCATCTCTCCTCTCTCTCTCTCTCTCTCTCGCTCGCTCACTCATGAATTCAAATAAATGCTATAATTCATTCATTCAAATCAAAAAGTCAAATTGCAGTCTGTAATACAACTACATTCATGTGTCAAACAACTATAGACCAGATTCTCTTGCAATTATTGTTTAACGATTTCAGGTTAAAATAAAAAATACAATTGCAAATTGCTTTACACAGAAGCCAAAAAAAGGTAAATATTTCACTTTTGAATATTCAAATGCAAATAAATGTGGAAACATTTATTAAAAGTAAAAGTGACACCCCTCCATGCCCAAGTATAATTTCTTGGCATTTTTATACCATGCTTCATTCCCTCTTTATCTCATTTTTTATCCCTAATCTATTTAATTTACCTAAAACCAACAAACAGACATTTTTTGAGCTGTTGTTTTGAAAAGGCTTATGCATTTATCCATGGAGAAGTGTAATACAGGCCCTCATTCTTTCCCTAATTACTCTGACTAGCACTTTGTAATTCTCACTCTCCATCACTCACTTTGTCTCACCCTCTATCCCCACTTTCTTGTGGCGGGGACAGGAACTGGGCGTTAACGCTGGGCTGTAGCCACGGAAACGCACTTCACAGCAGCTGCCCGAGGCACAGACAGAGAAGAGTGGGGGTGGAGCAGAGTTGCTGCTCTCTTACTGCTGCATTATAATTAGGTCTAGCTCACATACTTCCTCACCAGGCGGAAATACACCTCATTGTAGAGATTGTGTGGATAATTGGGGGTTCGTCCAGGGTCTGGACTGGCTTTGGTACACTGCTAGTTTTATGTGCCATGTGCCCAGGTTATTGCACAGCAGATGTGCAAAGAGAAAGTCAAACAGTCTACTTGAATGAAGTATCTGTGTGTGTTTGGCACAGATTCACCTGAAGAACCGGGAGCTTGAGAACACTAAGCTAAGTACTGAGCTGCAGATGCTGAAATCAGTGGATGTGAATAAGGAGAACACCATTGCTCAGCTGAAGGAGGAACTCACTAGAGTCAAATCCTGCCTGGCAGAGAAAGAAAAACAGCACCGCCAGCTACTGGCCAACAGTTCACCCTCGGTACACACACAAAAAGCTTCTGCTTAACCTACATTTCGTATAGAGTGCTGCAGGAATGAATCCTAAAGCCCGGAAATGTGTTACAATTTTTCCACTTCTGGTTCCAACCAGAGTTATTGGGTTTTTGGTTAAATGCCTGAAAAAAGGTCTGTATTTAAAACAAGCTTAAGATATTTTCATGTTTTATTCTACACATAAAATGCATCAGTTCTCAACTCATGATTTTTTAAGCTTTTACGTGTCATGAAAAAGTGCTTGCTAAAAAGTGGCCAAATGGGACGAATGGGTGAACAGGAAAACTCATCTACTCCCTAGTCCATTTTTACAGTCTCATTGTGTTTGTACTTGCACTCTTGCAAATTATTCAACTCAAACTTTCCAGCTTGTAGATTTTTTTTATAAAAATGGAAAGAGCTGTCAGAAACTTTGTGGTGGTGACGTTGAATGCATCCATGGTGTAGTTTGTTTATAGCCTAACTTTAGTTACTTCTGGCAATTTTATTTAGACTTCAAAATTAATAAAAGTTGTCTTCATTTGTGAAAATTATCTTTATGAACAAACATGTAAGAATCATAAACTTTCGATGATCACAGACTTCTTTTCTGTAATAATCCAAAAGCCAATAATCCTATTGGCTTTTTATCATAGGAACCCCTGATAGCAACTTCCAGGTTGGTCTACAAATATAATCATCCCCGCAGCACTCTATATTGTAGGGATATTGATCCGTTAAAAACATTATGGTCGGAGCTGTGGGCTAGTTGTTAACACATTGAGCCATTGTGCTCATGTGAATGACTTGTTCATATTTGGCTCCATGATCCCGTTTCCACCTCTTTTCTTTTATAATTTATTGTATGTATCAATAAAATTGGCAAAAAGGCCAACATTCAGAAAACGTATCAGTTTGGAAAACAGATTATGGCTATATTTTTTAACTTTATTAGCAGTAGAAATGCGGAAATGTGTGCATATTTGTGTAGGTTTGTATTCACATAAGTCTTATTTTTGTGTTTGTCAGGGGGAAAGTAATGCTCTTAAGGAGCAGCTCAGGCAGAAAGAGGAGCAGTTGCAGGCTAACCAGCAGCAGGCAAACATGCTAAAAGCTGAGCTGCGCGACTCCTCCAATGCCCGTGACAGAAGCATGGCCGAGCTGTACCGTATCCGCCTGGAGGCAGAGTCATTAAAGAAGGGACAGACAGAGGCCCGGGCTGAGTGCAGCCGCCTGGAAAGGCAGCTGGAGGAGATGAAAAACTCAACCCAGCAGGAGGCGGTAAAGTGATGCCCACCTGTTTGACCGTTTTATCATGTTTGTGATGTGCAACAGACTTCTGTATTCTGTAAAACAGGTCGCATCGCTTCCAGTTGGTCTTTTGTATATGCTTTGTTACATATAGAGCCGTTTTACTCAAGATACCTTCAAAGGAGCAAGCAAAGATGAGCATAACTGCTCTCCATCGCAGACAAACATGATGTTCTGCATAAAGCCTATTGACCAGGCCACAATTACACTTTAAATAATCACCTGAATCCAGTACGCCTTAATCAAGATAGCCCGCCACTTTAAAGGAATAAGTCTATTCTATACCGTAGATTGCGTTCTGTGTTCTAACTAAAGAATGTTAGGAACTGTTTTTGTTTTCATGGTGTAACTGAATAATCTCTCTTTCCCTCGGCAGTGTAAGGAGACAGAAGGGTTAGCTGTTGTCGAAATGCAGAGAGAAATTGAAGATTTACGGCTCAGGCTGCAGATGGCTGCTGAACACTATAAAGACAAATATAAGGAATGCCAGAAGTTCCAGAAACAAGTGGCCAAGCTCTCTGAACAGCCAGGAGTGAGTAAACCCTCACTTTGCAATTATATAGCTATACCACCTGCAGAGTCTTGTGTTTTGAGTTTTTAGTGGCTTGCTAGTTTTTAAAGTAGGCCAACCTTTGTGTTTTGCTCAGGTGAAGAGAAGTCCAGGGTCTGAACCTTTGTCTGCCAGTCCAGAGGCATCTGCACCAGGTAAGTTCAAACTAAGCGATACAAACTAGAAATTCCATGTTTTTAGGATGTCTGGGGACATTGTATGAACATGCTGTTGTGTTCTCTGGACCGCTAACAGGAAGCCCAGGTACTTCAGATGCTGTGCTAGATGCCATCATTCACGGCAGGCTGAAAAGTGCAAGCAAGGAGCCAGACAAAAATGACAAATACAGGAAATGCAAACAGCTGCTTAATGTAGGTTCTTCTTTTTTCTTTTTTGTCTCTGACATACTGGATCTGTTTGATATACTAAAATATTTAGTGTACCCCCCTGCAGGAGGAGAGAGAGCGGTGCAGCATGATAAACGATGAACTCACAAAGATGGAGGTGAAGCTAAGGGAGCAGATGAAAACCAACGAGGGCCTGCGAATGCAGCTGGCTGCTGAGGAGGATCGCTACAAGGTCAGCATTACCTACTGGTCCAGAGTTTAAACTAAAAATGTATTATATACTGTACTAGAGGACATTTGGGCTTAACATGCTAGTATGTTATGCAAAAACACAGATAACATTAAAGGTAGGGTAGGCAATTTTAGAGAGGCTAGCAATAGCAAGCTAGCTTTGAAAGCATGAGATCCCACCCTCCCTTCAGAGTCATTAGTTATCAGAGTTCTGACTTGTACCACGTGACTGCTGCAGATTCATTTCGGCGTTGATAGTGTTGACACATGGATAAATGGATAAATCTGAGTCTGAGGACGTGAACAGCTCCTGGAATAATGTAACGGGTTGTCATCTTGTAATTACGGATACGACATGGCGTGAACGCAGCATAAGCTTGTTGTTTTGGTTCAGGAGGAACTGTATAAGATGGTTGCTCTTTGTTTACAACTACAACAACTTGGCATCGCCTTACGGAACGCACTGATGAAGTGTGATATCTGCGCGAACAGGGTGCTTGGAGGTATGGAAATACATATGTTGACAGGCAGGTAGGACATCCTATCATTGTATTCGGACCGAATGCAATGATTGGACGAAAAATCTTTTGGTCCTGAGACTTGCACAGGAGATATATGTGCATGTTTTAATATTTAGACCACTTCTAGTATTGATTGCTATCAGGATATGAAGAAAATTTCAACCAGTATAACAAAAGGTGTTTATTTAAAAAATTGCTTACCCTACCTTTAATTCTGGAAGGGTGGATTTCTGAGCTACATGACTCAAGATATTCATGCTTCCAGACTTAATGTTATTAAAGACAGATGACAACCAGATGACCACTGCTCAGCCAGAGTAGCCAGTCTAAAGTTGCGTTCTCATTTACCGCTGTTCAACGAATATTTTGATTTCAGATTCTGAAAGTTTTGTTTATAGGAACCCTAAATGTTGCAATCTGATGAACATATACATTTACTTGTATCTGCTGGAACAATACTTAAAGGCATGCACAGTGCCCAGTTAACGTGTTCAGAACCAGAGAAAACCACTGCGATAATGTCACCGGAGCTACCGAGAGCATCCGTTTTTTTGCCTTGACGACATATCTAAAAAGACAGATAACATACTGTATGTCAGAAGCGCTTTTTATCAAATGTTTAGTTATTTTAGTAATTATTAATGTAAATATATTCCTCCACTGACTAGTTTGCAAAACATGATACGTAAATAAACACACGCGTGTAAACTTGCGCATCTATCACCATATCACCCTGTAGCCCAAGACTGGTTGCCCACTGAAGCTAAGCAGGTTTGAGCCTGGTCAGTACCTGGATGGGAGACCTCCTGGGAAAACTAGGTTGGTGCTGGAAGATGTGATAGTGAGGCCAAGCAAGGAATGCTTACCTAACGCCCCAGTAGTGACAGGGACACTATACTGTAAAAAGCACAGAGGTTCTGACTCTCTGTGGTCATTAAAAATCTGCTTTGGGTGTACAATAGTACATAATAAAGCACTATATAAATGCATCATTTATTCATTCGCTTATTAATCACGGCACTGCACATCTGCAAGGTATTTTCGAATCCAGTTGAAAATAGCTGGATTCAAGCGTTTACATGCTTAATTTATTTCTTGTTGAGGCCGCCTTTATCTCCACTTCTCTTAATATTACTGCAGTGTAGTTTCTTTCTGCTATAGGAAGTATCAAAAGCAATGTTCAGCGTCTAAGATCTCAACAAAAGGAAGCTGTGCTGTTTTTTTTTTTCTTTCTTCTTTTATACAGTTTAGAACCAAATGACTCAGATCAGGGGGAAATGTGATCACAGATAAGCAGACTTTCAGATGTTCTGATAAGAGATTCAGGAAGACCTTAGTACCGTTTCTCCTCCGCACTGTTTACGGCTGCTCTGAGTCAAGCCCGGTATTGTTGCATTAGCACAAATACACTGACTGTGCTGGTTTATGAGTGTGTCACTGAGGAGACTGACTTTTACTGCTGTTTACACGAGACATGGAGACAGTGGAGGAAGGACAGTTGGGAGTCCTGGGATCAAGACAGGATAATGCATCTGCTGGCTGCCTCCCTACACAGCAGGAGACAGAGCGAGGGACTCGGTTCTGTTTAAGTAGGAAGGTCATGTACAGATCAGTGGTATACTTCAGGCGAAGTCGACTTTTTCTGTGCGTGACTCACGTGGAGCCATGCAAAGACAGATGTAAATGAGTAGCGGAGAAGGCATCTTGTATCATTGAGATTTTTGTATGCATATCAGAAAGCATACTTTATTATCATTTTTTTTATTTCTCACATTTTTAGTGAATAAATGTTATTATATGGCTCTGGAATACTTCATTCTATTTGGTCAGTCAGGCAGAAATATGTTCCACGTTCCTTTCGGTGGATTCAATTATCTTTGGGAGGGACCAAACCAATTTTTTGGATTGGGAGCCGGGTCACAAATGTAATGGTCCTTTTTATTTAAAGTCGGGATGAAGTCAAAGTTGCTATAGTCTTTTCTTCCCTATTGTGACGTATATCCAAGTAAAACAGCTTCTCGAACAAGGAAAAATGTAGGAAGGATCTTGATTTTGTCCATGGGGAATCGATTGGATCATTGGATGGTTGTGGTTTGCTATTGCTGTGATGTTTGTGAGAGACAGAGAAAAGCGTCATCAGAGGAGAGATGTCGCTGCAAGAGGGAGGGATGTTATTTTGATTAAAGATTATGAGGGCACATGAATTTTTAAAAAACAGTGATTTGCATGGATAAATCATTTGTAATAAATACTGCAATCCATAAAAAAATAAGAATTGTCCATTTTGATTTTGAGGTAACTTTAATTTAATATTAATATTTTTAAACTAAAGCATTTAAAGTGTTTTAAGGCAATAAAGAAAAAAGTAAAATAGTATTTTTTTGAATTTATTGTAAAGTAATAGATTTTTTACTATTTGCAAATAATATTATTTTAAAATATGCATGCATTCACTCGCAATCAAATTACATGAATCACACAAATGATATATTTTCAATTCAAAACAGCAAAATGTGACAAAAAAAGCTGAAAAGTTGCATCACTTATTTTTTTGATCATTTAACATTTCTTTTGTAACAGTTGTCAAAAATGAAATGTTTCGCTTCTTCTTACCTCACACTTTTTCACTGTAAAAACTGAAGCGATGTGCTTGAATTCATGTTTTGCTTCTCTGAAAGCCTGTCTTTGATTTGATTGGCCATCTCTAACAATTGTGACATTAACAAGTGCTGTTTTTGTCATCCTAACAACATACAGAGCAGTGCATAATAGAGTACAACAGTACATCACCAATATCACACATTGGGAGAGACAGCAATTTGGCCATATCTGATTATTGGAGGGGACTTGTCACCCTCAAGGTTTACAGTCCCCCCCGTACATTATTTCTAACATATTAACCTATAATATATGACTACTCTATAGTCAAGGTTTTTAGCAAATTAATCTCAAAAATAATAACCTTTTCTCATTCCAGAGCCAGGTGGCAGAGAAGGGCCGAGAACTCAGGGAGCTGAAGGACAGTCTTTTTGCGTTGACCAAAGAAAAAGAGAAACTGGAGGGGGTGCGTGCTTTCGTTTTCATTTTCTGTAGGCCTCTCTTTGCCAGTCTAAAAATGCAGTTGTTTTGCTTGCTTGTTGTTTTATTCTCAGGATCTGGTTTGGGTTTAACATATCTCTCTAATTGGGCCAGCAGTGCAAGTGAGTCCTTATTTTCCATTCAATTACCCTGGACCACAGAGAGGGACGCGTAGTCGAGGTATAACACAAAACTCGACGCTCAAGAAGCAAAATGGCCCAATTTGAGGTTCAGACTAAATGAAATTGGCGCCTGTCGAAGACTTCAATAAAAGGCAGAGCTCTGCCTCCCTTTGAACAGGCAGAGGAGTTTTAATGAAGGGCCTAATTAAACTGTGTGAGGGTGGCGAGTTTCTCTACGCCGCTGCCGCTGCTCACTGTGGTGAGTGATGTATTGTCTGGACTCAAAGATAGAGGGAAGAAGGAAGAGAAGGATGAAAAAATGGGACCTGACTCAATGTCAATACATCACGCCTGGCCTCAAATTAGACTTTGCTTTCAGTTTGGTCACTTTTAGGCCAATTTCACCCAGTTTAGTTTTTAATTTGCATTAAAGTTTTAATTGGAATGTGTGGATCAGGTAATTAGCTATTGATTTCAGCCATCGTTTTTGAAGCCAACCAAAACTTAACAGCCGTGGTGTTTCCTGTGTCCCTTCAGGAGTTGCAAAGGAGTGTGAGCAGGGAAGAAGAACACGGAAAGAAAGATGGCAGTCTGGATGTGCAGTCGGTTTTCTTGCAGTACCCGATGCCGTACCCTCTAGACGACCCATCTCCTCTGCTGGTGCCCCAGCGCCCCACTGATCTGATGTTTGGGAACCCCTACTCTTCTACTGACTCCAGGGGTATATACTATACTATCTCATCATTTGTTCACTTTAAATAAGGGATGCAATTTTATCAGTGAGCGCACCATAGAACATAAGTGTGGTCGCATTTACCATTGTTCAGAGATTTTTATTGTGGGAAAAAGCCAGCCCTTTTAATAGGAACCTATGCAATTTACAATTGTGCATGAGAGCAGATTTCGCAACGGGTTCAAGTGTGTCATGCGGATTTGCAGCATTGACCAATATAAAGCTGTCTAGTTTGAAATTGACTTTAATATATCACTACGCTACTGCTGACGTATATAAATGGAGCTTTTATTTTCTGTGATATTTCACCAAAATTTCGCTAATATGACTACAACTTGAGACATCAATCTTAATCGTTTAATAGAGTGCGACGGTTGGGTTCCGGAAGGAAAATCTCCATTCATTTTCTCCATAAGGAAATTGATTAAAGACAGACCTACTGTGAGCTACGAGGTTGTTAATCCATGGTATTTGCTTCTTCTGGAACTACATTACCCATGATGCTGTAAAGAAAATGACACCAATCAGAGAGTCGAAAAAATCAACAAGCTCCGCCCACTCCCATGAAGCACTGCGAATGACATAATCGAGTCGATCTATATGCATATTTTGCAATAAACTTAAAATATCTTGTTCTCATACATGTAATCAACATTTGTAAATGAGTAGTTTTATATTTCTCCATCGTTTTAGTTCGATTATGCTGTTTGCAGTGCTTCATGGGATTGTAGTTCTTTCCCTCACTAAAACCGTTAAAGGAGAAGTTCACTTTTAAAATGAAAATTCTGTCATCATATAATCACCCTCATGTTGTTTCAAACCTGTATGAATTTCTTTCTTCTGCTGAACAGAAAGGAAGATATTTAGAAAAATATCAGTAACCAGGCAGTTTTTGGGTCCCATTGACTTCCATAGTAGGAAAAAAATATACTATGGAAGTCAATGGGACCCAAAAACTGCCTGGTTACTGATATTCTTCTAAATATCTTCCTTTCTGTTAAGCAGAAGAAAGAAATTCATACAGGTTTGAAACAACATGAGGGTGATTATATGATGACAGAATTTTTATTTTAAAAGTGAACTTCTCCTTTAAGTACAAATTCTTGTACCTTTTGTCTGATTTTCAAAACCTTTTTTGCTTCAAATCAGAGTTTGTATTGTTGTGATTCACCTCGTAGCTGATTGGCTTGGTTCATGGCTTATAATAAAAATCCCTATGGGAGAAATGAATGAAAAGGTACTTCTGGAACCAGCGCCGCTTAAAAAGGGGGCAGGAACTGTTGCACTCTATTGTTTTAAATAAACATTTTAATGACACTGACACCTAGAATTGCTATGTACTATTTTTCGCAAAATAAATGCCTTTTGTTTTGATATTTTGTATCTAATATAATGACAGTAAAACATGCGTGACCTAAATACTGTTTATGGCCAACTGTACATGCTTATACTGTATTTGTTTGAGCTAGGGGGTTTTCTCAAAGGTATAAATCTAAATATTAAGGCATTAAAACGTTTCCTTTCCTGACAGATGGAGCCGATGGAGAGTTCTCTGATGACCAGATGCCCCGACTGCCCCCAGTTGGGCCCCCATCCTGGGACAGCAATGTGGTGTGCATACAGCCCGCCCGTAACCTCAGTCGTCCTGATGGACTGGAGGAACCAGAGGAGCCGCAGAGCACTGTGAGTTCATTAGGGCTTCCTCCACGTTCAGCCGTTAGAAGTGATATAGAGGTGGGATTAAGGTTTTAATCAAGTCAGAACTGCGGATGGGTTTAAATTCTTCCCAAATCTCTGTCTTTCTTTTATCTGCGCTTCTCTCTCCACTGCGCTGGCCTCCGGCTAAGCTAAGCTGGCATTATTAAAGCCCTGGTAACCCGGAGCAGACCCATTAAGGAAGTGCTCACGCTCGCAACTAATTGAGCTCATTAGCCTTGCTCGGATAATGGTGGATATACCCAACTAAACATGCAAGAGCTTCAGTCAGTTACTGTAAACCTCACTTTTCATCTGAACTGACTTGAGGCCTATTCACACCAAGTTTGATGTGACTGAAATATACAAAAGTATTAAAAATGTTCACAAAATGGATAGTTTTTAAATGGATAGTTCACTCAAAAATGGAAATTGTCATCATTACCAAGCCTGTATGACTGACTTTCTTCTGCATACAGTATATATTCCATTCCTTAAAGCTGCAGTCCGTAACTTTTTTTGTGTATATAATAAGCGAGTACATCATGAATCCATTGTTTTTGTCTTATCCTGAATCACTACAGTATAGTAAGTGTTTATATTGGGACTATTTTAGACTGGTTCGGGTGGTACCACTCGTCATAGACATAAACAGAGAGAAGTATCTCAAGACTACAATGTTCTTCCGCAAGATGCATGCAGTTCTGTTTATTAACAGCTGGAGCGCCAAAAGTTACGGACTGCAGCTTTAAATCCTGAGTAAAATGACAGGAAATGTTTTTCTTCTCTCCCCAGCCAACTAATGATCAGCCTACAGCCACTGACCCTGCAGAATTCCTCAATGATGGACAGATACCGTTCTGCTTTGAACCCAGGTAAGAACACACACTCAAACCTCACGGCTGTTACCTATCATGTGGTTGAGCTTTGGTTGTGGTGTGAATATGCGCGTTAGCCCACCCACATCGCCTTCACACAGATGTTGTTTTACTGCCGTTTACTCTCCTGTTGGTCCGGCACTAACGTATTCACAATTTGTGTTATAAGTCTTTTGTTTTGTATTTTTATACAAAGGTTTCGCCCAGTTTAATGTAATTTCTCTCTTTCTTGCAGTGGGGAGCAGAAGCGCTGTCCGCTGTGTGAAGTCATCTTCCCTCCTCATTACGACCAGTCGAAGTTTGAGGAGCATGTGGAGAGCCACTGGAAGATCTGCCCCATGTGCAGCGAACAGTTCCCTCTCGACTGCGACCAGCAGCTCTTCGAGAAGCACGTCCTCACCCACTTCGACAGTAACGTGCTCAACTTCTAGTCGGGGAACAGGATCCTCGACCTCCACATTCACATTTGTGTTGCAGTTAACAGCCACTTTAAACAGCATGTTTAGCTTTGAGCATTCATCTGTAGAGAACTGATTCTTTATTTAAACACAGTCAAGGTGAAGGTTGGATATGGATAATGAATTTTAGGGTCTTTTATTTGTGTCCATTTTAGTCGGGGATTAATTTTGTCTATAGGACTGTGCTGTTTGTTGTAGCTCACTTTAACGCCTCTCATATCAAGTTGGCAGGGCAGTCGGTGAAGAATACTTTAAGAACACTGAGCAAATGTCATAATAATGCATTCTGTTGAGAACCGCCCCCAGGTTCAATAGTGTAAGTCAAGTATCGCCTACTATACTCCATGCGAGGCAGAGCACAGCTTTTTCTGTCTGGACATATATGTGACCAGCTAAGAGGGTGATTCTATATTATACAATTATTTTAGAATAAGCTTTTAAAGATAAACCTTGATAATCACACTTTCAGTTAGCGTCTTTTCCTTTATCTATTTAAATCACTTATTTTAACTGAGTTGCATGCTCACATTTCCTCTGCACTGAAATCACAAACCTCTTTTTTTTTTCATTTCTTTAGTTAAATACATTTGGTCTCTTACCGTGTGAGTGTGTCTTACATACTTGATCTAAACTAATAAAGATTTACTGAAGCAATATTTATTCTGGAGTTATGTGGAGTTAAAATATTTACCTTGGCTTACAAAACTGCATTGTAAAACCTAATTTTGAGGATTATCAGTAATAAATAACATTTATTATTAATCAAGAAATAATTAGAATATATTTATAACAGTATTATTATTATTATTATTATTGGAAAGTTTTAAAGGAACATAGTATAATTTTAAATAACTACTTTTTGGAAGTTGTCCCCCCAGAACTTTGACTATATTGTTAAGACAAAAAACTTAATTTATACTGGTTACAAAATGTTATCATTATTATTATTGAATACTCATACTAAAAACAAAGTGGCCTGAAACAACTGAATTATCTTTTACTCTGTTACATATATTATTATAATTATACACTTTTATACATAACTGTACACACACACACACACACATACATATATCTATAAAATGTAATGTGTGCACGTGTATAATATACATTAAATCCACATTTTAAGCCTGTTATTTAAAAAAAAACCTAGAGGGAATAAATGACAAAGAAAAGTCATTAAACAGATCAAAGGCCATTTTAATATTTAAAATGTAACCAGGTTTACATTTACGAAGCAGCTTTTTTTTTATTTTTTTTTTCCTTTTTGAATTTTGTTGCAGAAAATGTCACCAGTTCCAAAACAACCACTGGTGTCTGACTTCATTACACGTAGGAACATTGTCGTCGAGAAACTTAAGAAAATATAATTTAAATCACTCACATTGAGACAATACATTAAGTACACAATATATCAAATACTTCCCTCTATACTGGCAGTGTAATACTGTTACAATGTTGCATCTAAACCGACACTGCAATTCCAACAACATTAACGTCCATGCAGTGATGTCGTAATGAGCGATTGGCAGGCCCTGATCTGGCTGTGATCTCTGGAGGGTCTAGCGACCAGCCCAAAAGCAAATCAAACCAAGTACCTTTCCGATTCAAGGTTTGAGAATCTTCGGGTTGGCTGTAACTACACATCGTCCCAATGACGAGCCAGAATCAGGGTCGACAGACAATCTGAATCACTTGGCTACACATATACTTACTGGAATGCTGTGGTGTACCACAATTCAAGGCAACCAGTTTCAATAATCTCACAACTAACAAGCACACTGGAGGTATAGCAAAAAGAATGAATTCCCTTAGCTACAAAGAAAAAGAAGAAAAACCTTAGAAGCAGAAACCTCCAAAGTGCCATATTAGTCCTTTGAATTTCGCAGCTGATTCGCAGACTACATTCTGCAGCATCAGACTTGTTGGCAATACAAAATGCCCTAAACAGGTTGGCAACTGGTCACTACAAAGTGCTTTATGTTCTTCACCTAAAGATCGCTGTGGAGTTCTAGAACACTCCGGCCACAGCGGACCCGGGAAGCGTGTAACAGCTTACTCTAAAATACTATCGGAGAAGTCGGGGCAGGATTATGGTTGTGAAATGCTGGTGATTTGTCACCTGAGAGTCATTTGGTGCTTTTCTGAGATTAACCGAAAAACTGCACATCCATAATCAATCCATCTCTGAAGTTCGGATGAAAATATCCAAAATCAAACTTAGGAAATAAAGTATAGAATCTAGATCTGACTATGAACAATTCTAGATTATAGTTATATACACAATCTGTAGCTATGAATGTCGCTTATATAGGGATAGATATCGTTACATTACAAACATTCAGACTTTTCGAGGCTTTCCTATTTCTCACAAAGTCAAGTCAAATCCTCGTCTTCCGTTCGGTGTGAGGCTGGTAATCTTAGTCACGATCATCTCCTTTTCAAACATATCATCAGTCTTTTACAATAAGCACCTTGCATAAAAAATAAGGAAACAAGGAAAATAAAAAGAATAATAACGAATGTGCAAAAATACAAAACTCAAGATACAAAGAAGCAATAGAAATAATACAAAAAAAGTAAAGCATGCGATTCAGAGTGTAGTGTTTCGAAGGATCGGTTGGATCAAATCCTCCTCATGGAGGTACGGAATGATACAGGGATCCTCTTCCTTGAGGAAGAGGAATATAAAAAGATTAAAGGTTCCTCCTCATGAGGAGTGGAATGAACAGGGAAAATGAGGCTTACTCTTCAAAGAGTAAAATACAGACACAAAGCTTTTTGGGATGTCCTCCAAAACTCTGCGGACGAAAGTTAACGGACAGGTGCGGATGGATATGGAGCGGTTCTGTGTGTGTGTGGGATGTTGGCACTGTTCACTGCTGCATCTTGCGGATGATGTCGGCAGAGACGGGCGGGTGGAAGTTGATGGTGTGGTGTCGAAGCCCCTGAGAGCTTTTGTAACTTTTACCACACCGGCACTTAAAGGGCTTGCGAACGCGGATCTGAGTGCGGTGGCCGTTCTTGGCGTGGTACTTGATACCATTCACATTCTGCAACAGAGAAAAGCACAAAACAGACGGTCATCTAGTATCCACAACAGATATTAATCTCTGATATTAACAGATAGTAATTCTTGATTGACCCACAAAACTGTATCTGAATATTTATTATTTATAATTATGTATTTATAATATAAACACCACCATTCAAAGATTTGAGGTCAGTAAGAATTTTTAAAGAAATTAATACTTCTAATTCAAATAAATGCTGTTTTTTAAACTTTCTCTTTGTCAATGAATACTGAAATAAAGGTATCAGTTTCCACAAAAGTATTAAGCAGCACAACTGTTTCCAACATTGATAATAATAATAAATATATCCTGAGCACCAAATCAGCATATTAGAATGATTTCTGAAGGGTCATGTGACACTGAAAATACAGCTTTGCCATCACAGGAAAAAATCTAATTATGTTCAAATATATTACAATTAGTGCTGTCAAAACGACTAATCACATCTACTAATCACATAAGTGTGTTAGATATACAAACACATATACAAACTTTTATGCCAGATTCGATTAATCGTGATCAATCGATTTGACAGCACTAATTAAAATAGAAGGCAGTGGTTCTAAATTGTACAAATATTACACAATATTACTGTTTTTATTGTATTTTACTGTATTGACTTCTTTGAAAAACATTGAAAAAAATCTTACCAACGCCAAATTGTAGTGTATAAAAACATAATTGAACATTAGGGTAGGGTTTAAGCTAAGCTAGCAAGCTAATTGGTTAGCAGCATGTAGGATTTCTAATCAGGAAGGGAAAAGAGTATCAAAAGTTCTCTCAGCCAATTGTTTTGAGGTCCAAGGCAAACTCAGTTCTGGATAGGGACTGTAAGCTGCAAACGTGCTCTCTGTCTGTGCCGTTTTCATGAACAATTCTGTCAGTCCCTATCTGGAACTGAGCAAACAAATGTTTTTACGATCCAATTCAATTATCACCAATTTTAAATTCTGTATTGGTATTATAACATATAAATATCAATAATATGATGGCATACAAAATGATCCGTGACTAAAAAGGCCCTTTAATAATTCCAGACATATAAACCATCCCGTGTTGTGTGAAATCATGAAGGAACCCGTCAGCTGTTTGACAGAGGTGAAGACTGAACCCGAATAAAGCCACATCTGAACAGGCTGTCATCATCCATTTCCTCGGCCTGAATGCAGCTCTCACAGGCTGTACATCATTTATCTCCGCAGCCAGGACCAGATGGCAGTGGAAAATCTCATAAAACACACAGGCCTTGCAGTGGACTGCATGTGTGTCTTTAAAATGTATGTCAAGCTACCAGTCTTGTCCATATTACAGCTCTTAGTGTTAATAAACTGTTTGACGGCTAAACAATGAGAGGCCAGCATTCACTGTTTGATCACATTTGTGCCACTGGTGATTCTTGTTAATGGATGTGTGCTGTAAACTTGCTTTTTAGAGAATGAAAACCTCAAACAGGTTTAAATAATGGTGGTAATACATTCATCTTCATATATATATATATATATATTCAAATAATTTATATTGCAGGGCTGCTGAATGCTTGAATCTGATTGCAGGGTTCCCAACTTCAAATTCAAGGAACTTTCTAGGTCCAATACCCTAAAATTCAAGGACTTAATGTGGGGACACATTTCAAGTGAGAGGAAGGTTACATCGTGTTACCTTGTAAGATACATTGTTGCGTATGTTCTCTACTCTGTCGCTATGGAAACAAAGACGCTAACATGCAATCACCCGCAAATGAATGTGTGGGTCTATGTAAAATACATAATTTTACCTTTAAATACGGGACCATTCTTTGTAATCTTCTTTGGTGAGCCAGATATCTTGAAATTAGCATTTTCCAGGCATCACGTTTCTGCGGTTTCAGCCTATTTTTGCAATGTTTCACGGTGTGTCTGCTGTGAACCGTTGAGTAAGTTACCATTGTAGTAACGTTAGTTTCGTGCGCGCTTGAGTGTCATGGCAATGTACAACACAAAGTACCTCACGCGGGAAACACGTAACGTAACGCGTAAATGCGCGTAACTAAAGTAAATCAAGCAAGCTAGTATGCATGCATGGGCCTCGAAGTGTTGGCGAAATAAAACATTAGCGAACCAGATGGATTAATATGGATTTTTTTATGAATGTATGTTCATTTTCAAAAACGTTCCAGGGCTATGAATTTGTTTTTTTCCAGATTCACAAACTTCCAAGAATTTCAAGGACCCGTGGGAACCCCGTGATTGGTTAACGAACGCAGGTAAGCAATTATTTTCAGGGAAATGCACAGCTAAAGTAGTTCCAGGCAGGTCTTGACCGCATTACAGTTCCATTATATTACTTCGCCAAATGATTTCAGTCATTGTAAAAGGTCCTTGCAGCCTACAACAGCAAAAGAACCAAAACCCACAATGACCAAGCAAAAAATATAGTAAACAATAGGATAAAAACACAAATTATTTCCATGTTTTTTGCCACATAATTACATTTTATTATGTACGGAAAGCACATCCTCTCTTTCTCCCACTCTCTCTCCCACTCAAACGCACGCACACACACATACAGTATGCTGCCCTGGCGATTTTATCAATAAAATAGGTTTAGAAACTAGAAACAAGGTAATAATGGAGCTGTTCTAGAAGCAGATAAACTTACAGGTACACTATTAGTAGAGATGTTGATGCCAAACACTGTTGAGACACACACAGACTGAGGTAATTCACACACACTTAATCTCTCTCTCTCTTTAATTAACTGCATTAATAACGACATTAGTCTGCTATCAGTGGCTCAAACCTCTGTTACTGGCTCTAAAATTACGTTTTGGAATTTGGGATGAAATGCGTAAGAAATTAGTCCTACACACAAGAGCGTTTTAAGAACCAAAACCTGACAAATGTCTTGAAATACAACATCTGAACAACAAGTAGTTTTGTCCTGCATGTTTTCCCAAGTTATCAGGATCTCTCTAGTCTTGAGGATCATGCACAAATATACAGTGAACAGACACTTGAACCTATTTATTTGAAGTCCTTTTACCTTGTATCTCTTTTTGCATCCAGGCACGGGACATGCAAAGGGTTTCTCATCACCGCCATTCATGCACATGGAACTGAGGATGGATTCAGAACTAATGGCACTTTCGGTGGTCCATGACTCGTCACTGTCGGACTCTTCGTATTCTGCTTCCTCCTCATCGTACTCGCTGCCTGAGAGCACATAGCAAGGAAGCATTTAGTGATTGATCATGTTATGGAACAGTCAATGCTTCAAAACTCATCAGGCCACATATTTAACCACTACACCACCAGAACCAGAAAACAGCATTTCCCATCAGCCACCACAGCACAAATACAAAAGCTTTAAAGTCGACATGAAACAGAAATTGTTTTATCCATCAGGAATTGATTGGATGGTTGTGGTTTGCTATTGCTGTGTTCTCATGCGAGTGACAGGTTTGTGCCAGTAAACATGTGATTTCATTTTTTTAAGGCAAACGGGTACAGTAATCTTTCTCACAGTCCTCATCAGAATACTGTGCCCAGCCAGCAAAGCATTTGCATTTTATGCGAAAGAATCTGGAAGGCATAAGAAGGTCTAAGAAGGTTAACGCACAGTAATAGTATGATACCAGTAATTTGGAGACTATTCAGTTTGTGTTCCAAACCCACACAAATAAAATGCCCAAAAACATCTAATTGTGGGAGAGAGAGCACATGCTGCTCTAGAGAAGGCCATGGGAAACAGCAGCTATGAAAAAAAAAACAGTGTGTGACTCAGATTGTGATTATTTTATTATGTATTACAAGAGAACATCAAACAAGCATGGCAGATTTAATGCAGTTATTACCCAAAATTCATCTTTCTAGGAAACATAATAAGCATAAAACAAACAGTGCACATAAAAGCCGTTACAGATTATGTGTGTGTGTGTGTGTGTGTGTGTAAGCCAGAATAAACAGCATGAGCGTGTGTTTGATGGGACTACCTGTGGGGGTGCTGCTCCTGAAGGAAGAGGAGGGCGTGATTGGCGGGGTCACGGGTGGGGTGAGGTTACCGCTGTTGTGGCGGGGGGGCGTGGCTACGCTATTGCGTGAAAGGCTGCCGGTCAGTGAGAGTGACAGCTTTGGCTGAACTTTCTTCTTCAGAGATTCATGCTCCCGCCGTGCTGCGTCTGTCATAAACCTACAGAGAGAAGTGAACTTTATTAGATGAAAAAAAAGGAGTGTATTTAAAGGTGCACTGTGTAATTTTTAGAAGCATCTAGTGGTGAGGTTGCGAATTGCAACCAACAGAAGTTACGGTGGCCGACAGGAAAAGATGTCGTCGTCTGAGACAGCAGAGAGCAATGAGGTTTCTTTACAAAGATAAATTAAGAAATTAGGTTTACTTAATTATTCAGTAAAATTATGTTATTGCGAATATTATTGTTAACTTGTTCATCATTGTGTCAGCATTTTATTCGCTGACTTTAGCTAGCTTCTTTGCACGAAGAACAACATAGTGACGAACCGCGTTTGTCCGTTTAGGGCTACTGTAGAAACATGTCGGCGCATTTCAATGTAAGGGGACCGGTGTTGTGCCGAATTTCGACCCCCTGCCAAATTATTACCCCCCTCGTTGAAGTCAGTTCCTGATTGCCTAATCCTAACCCCACCCCTAATCCTAACCCCTCCCCCACAACTAATCCTAAACCTACCAATACTAGGGGGTAATAATTTGGCGGGGGTCAAAATTCGGCACAACACCGGCGGTGTATGTAGATAGAAATGGCTCATTCTAAGGTAATAAAAAACATAATGGTTCATTAAGTAAGGTCTTTATACACCACTGAAAACATAGTTATGTATGTGATATTGCATTTATGTCAACAGATCCTCCTAAATATTACACAATACACCTTTAACCCAAACGTGTAACGTTAAAGTCACAGATTAATCCAGCCATACAAACTGTAGCACATATGCCATCTTCTGTGTTCCCACACTATTTGACCAATCAATTTCCTTTACTTTTTTTAGGTGTTTGTGAGTACTGGATAAAGATTCGCTACAAAAACTTGGATATTCCCAGCCCTGTATCTGTCCTCTCTAACTGAAAGAAAAATACCTTGACAAGATACAGACACAATTAACACAATGTAACAATGAAAATGAGTTGGCACAGGAATACTTGGCTGTTAAGGGAAAAAGCTTGGGGGGGAAAATGAAGCACATTTGCACTTGTATTACACATGCATCAGGTTTAACAAAACTAATGGAAAGTATTTTAACCAAATAAGACAATATATATATATTAAAATTTGAAAGTATACAAAAAAAAAAAAAAAATACTTTCAACTGCTAAAACAACACAGGTTAATTCTAATGTTTTAAATCATTTAATTAATAATTAATATTTTTTACATTAATAGGTTAATACATTACATTAATACATACATTTACATTTTTATCAATAAATAAATACACAAAGAACTCAAGTATTAGGGGTGGAAAGATGGGCAATGGAGGTCTTTCTGGATTATTATTATTTATTTTTTTGTAAATGTTGATCAATGTACTCTCTACTGGAATGAACTCTACACAGGAATAAATTACATTTTAATTATATTAAAATATGAAATGTTTATTTAAAAATGTAATATTACTGTTTTACTCAGGGTGTGACGATACACTTCACGAGACGATACACAATATTTTAACACTATTTTTTTTAAAAATCTTCAATGACAAATTATATGACTGGAAAAATGGTCTTTTATTTGACAAAGTTATGATAATTTGATAATATGATAATATGATAATTTGACAAATTATCAAAAGCAAATAATAGCTTTACCTGTAGCACATATTTATTTAATTCAATCGCAGCCTTTGTGATTTCACAATAGCACTATGCTATATTATGATTTTTAAGTGGTTTTAATATGCTGATATCACCAGACATCTTTTCACCTTGATGAGAAATATCGTCACGTTTTAATATTGTGAGTTGTCGTGGCACGAGATCTTGTCACACACAAATAAATGCAGCCTTGGTTAGCATCAGAGTCTTCTTTCAAAAACATTGATAAATCTTGTAAATCCAAAACTTTTGAATGGTAGTGTAAATGTATCAGGTGGGCGTCCTTGCTGTTAGACTGGAAGAGTCTGTTTCAAGTTAAAACTGGTCTTGGTTCAACTTTAATAAACATGTCTTAAGACATCTGCATTCTGTTCTATTCGATCAGTTGCATTCCATCTATCTGTGTCTGAATGCAAGAACATGTTCTGTGAGCAACGGCCCACAATTCTTTCCAACAAGAGTGATGTACTGCATCCATGTACAATCCATGTCCCAACTCTAACCATTAGGACCATAAAGTAAAAATGAAATGTTTTCTCTCAGTTCCAAAATACAGGGACAACCTGCTACAGTTTTCTTCAATACAAATGAACCATCTGTCATATAAGTCTATATGTTGTGATTCAGCTGATTCAGTAAGGTCTAAAATCCACCTCATAACACCTTGTTTGCGGTTGCATTATAAAACTGTCAGTAAATATATGAAATAAAGCATAAATGTTCACACAGATATTATTAAAGCTGGTGTGGAATTAACAGATTACCAGTAGAAGCCACGTAAAGCAGTAATACATGGACAAAAGCGCAAGAATTTCCACCACCATTCAGCCTGTTAAAGCTGTTTTTAACACTGGAGCTCTGAGTATTCCTACACAAACCACATTCAACTGAGTCGAGTGGAGCCGAGTGTATGTGAAGAGAATTTAGGTGCTGGTTTGAAGTTCATTATAGCTTCATAAACTGACCTTAGAGGATGTAGAGGAGACTTGACCACACACAGACATTTTCCAGAAAATACAGAATCCCATTAAGAAAAATGTTAGACTGCTCCCATATGAAGAGAATCATCTTTGTTATTTGGTTGCTTAACAATTTCAAGGTTGAATTGCAACATAAATTACTGACCCAAGTCTATTAATTAGCTGGTTAATCAAATTTTTTTCTATATGTAAAATGCATTGCCAACCAGTTTTTAGGTTTAGCCACCTGTAATATTTTAATGCATACCATTTCATACTATGTTTTATCTTTCCGTTTGTGTTTTTCCAAAATAAATTGTATACATTGTGGACAATAAAGTACAGAAACTAATCAAAATAAAATTTGCCATTTGCCAAAAAACAACAACAATATTTACTCAGAAATATTTGATAATATGAATTTTACACTATTGTAACTCTGTTAGGAGGCCTTCTTTACAATAGTGTAAAATTCATATTATCAAATAGCCTATTTCTGAGTAAATATTGTGGAAAATGAAAATACTCTTTATTTATGAAATATGAAATAAAAATACACAACTTTTACATACATGTACATATATATAATGTATCTCTGTGTGCATAATGTACTGTATATACATACATTTATATGGGTAACTCTCTGTCTCTCTCTCTCATATATATATATATATATATATATATATATATATATATATATATTAGGGCTGTCAAACGATTAATCGCGATTAATCGCATCCAAAATAAAAGTTTGTGCTTACATAATATATGTGTGTATGGAGTATAATTATTTTCTCTATATAAATACACACACATGCATATATATATTTAAGAAAAATGTGTTATTTATATATAAAATATAATATAAATATATATGCACAGTATATACATGCAAATATTTCTTAAATATATACATGCATGTGTGTGTATTTATATATAGAAAATAATTATACACCGTAAACACACATATATTATGTAAAAACAAACTTTTATTTTGGATGCGATTAATCGCGATTAATCGTTTGACAGCCCTAATATATATATATATATATATATATATATATATATATATATATATATATATATATACACTAATAATACCATATATAGGCATAGTACTGTACCTGTTAATGTAGCTGAGGGCGACATATGTGGGCTGCTGCAGTTCCTGTTTCTCCAACACACGAGGATCTGTATCTAAACGAAACAGAGAGATAAATAATTCACTACTAGACTGACATGGATAAAAACAAACACACCACAAAAGAACAAACAAGACCACTTTGAGGCTTTTTGGTTTTCAGTGTACTATGACAATACATGCTGAACAACATTCACAAAAAGCATATATAAAACTCTTCGGGTGACAGCATTGTTTACCTGTTTGAATCTGTGTCACTCACCCACATTTAGTCATTTTGTGGCATCAGAGTCAGTGAGTTTATGGAAGCTTGCGTGTCATTGCCAGAATGAAGCTATTACTCACTTTATAGTTAAAGTCATTGACTTTCAAACTCAATCCTAGATTCTGCCACACAACACGTCCACAATCACTTGCAGATGGCAATTAACTCCATTAATCAAGTTTTTTTCATTAAACTCTGCTTAGCGGCGGAATAAATCAGCACTTCCCAGAGCGTCTGCATGAGAGAGAGAGACTGGACTGGGCAATGGAGAGCCTATATCCATTAGCTGTTTGGTAAAACTTAAGACAGCCATTTGGTTAGTGTCACACCACACTCAACGAGCTCTCTGAGAGCCTGCCATTCCCCCCAGATGTGCTTATTTTCTGCACTCCAGGGCCACCCAGATCAACCTCAAACTAGATCCAAATGCCCAAAATAGATTTTTGTCTTGTTTTTAGTTATGAATATTAAAGAGTTGACTTCAAAAACGATGATATCTGTTTTGGGTCTGTTCTGTCAAAACGGCCTCTGATTATGTGGTCAATGCTCTCACGAAGCGCCCCTGGCCTGATGCTCCACTGTGGACTACGCTGCCACCTTGTGGCGAATGTGTATATTTTAAAATTCTTTCTTTTAACATTCTAGGTTAAGTTAGCACACTCGCTTGTCGTTATTTTAAGATTCCATTCGAACACAACCCAGCTAAAATGTCTCTAAACTGCGTTCCATTGCCTACTAGAGCAAAAATCCGCTTAACGTCCCTTCTGTGGTCGGCGGTGCCCGCATACCAGCGGCTCTGCCAGGGTAATGTTTTTCAGATGCCAGTCTCTCAGAGCATTCTCCAACACCATTAACACAGGCTCTGCCAAAACACGGTTTCATCTAATGAGCCTCGCCTGTACACCCCCCGTGATGCGTCTCAATGCCTCTTTTTATTCTTCTGCTGTGAGTAAACACATTTCTTTCTGCTCCGTTTAACCCGAAACATATTTGTCTCAGCTCTCCGAAACCACGCGGCACCCCGGCGTGTGAGACCTGCGATTCCGGCCAGCGTGGCATCACACACTCCATGGCTCTGCCCTGCCACCTCATAATTACGCAGGCACAGACGCTACCACCTGGTCGTTATGCTAGCCTACTGTATTTTAAGTTTTAAAGAATTGGTGGGTAAAGGTTCGGTCACACTCACAACACCACAAATGTTGGGCACGAAAATTCGATCAGATTCTCGCATTCGATTCGTCTGTTCAGTTATGTGCCCTCCCCTCTTAATCTGTATTCAAGACAACTTCCCCTCCCACTTGCAGCGACATCTCTAATGAGTGACGTATTTACTGGCGCGAGGGCGGGAAAACCTGTCACTCACATGACATCACAGCAACAGAGTGCAAGCGCCCGCCCACTTTTTCCATTTTCCATTCATTTTCCCCATTTTAAAACAGTCTTTCTTAAAAAGATAAAAGCCACGAACCATGTCAATCAGCTACAAGGTGAATCGTAACACTTTGATTTTAAGCAAAACAATTTTTTAAATTCAGAAAAAGACAAGACTCTTAAACGGCTTTAGTGAGTGAACAATCCCATGAAGTATTGCGAACAGCATAATGAACTAAAAATGGTGAAATATACAACTACTCATTTGGTTAACTTTTAGTTTATTGCAAAATATGCATATATATATATATATATATATATATATATATATATATATATATATATATATATATATATATATAAGATTTTCAAATTTGTACAACTCCAGTCATATGTTTTTGTACATAAATGTATATTCTCTTTATGTCCCCTTTTCTTCCCTAATAAAATTATAAATCTAAACTAAATCATCACCTCGTAAAATGGCTGTGTTTTTTTCATGAGATCGAGAATTGGGTCAATTAATAACATATTGATACAATGCATAACAATTCATACAATGCGAACTGTCCAAAAACATGATGCTTCACAGTACAGCACAGACGATGGCATTGCCAATGTGGGGTTGGTTTCGGTCGGCATCTGAACGCCGGAGTTCTTGGAGAGCAGGTAGGATGTAGGTGTGTCGTTCCGTCTCGCTTCACTGTTTAAAGCTTTCAGCTCGGCCTGCACCTCAGCTAAAGTGTTTCATTAGCATTGATTTAACTACTGTGAGAAAGACCCCACAACTTTCTTCCACACACACACAAATCATTAGGCACCGCGCTGTTCCTATGCCAAGATAAAGGAGTTTTGTACGTGTGCATATGACCCGTGCAGGGAAAAAAACCCAGAAAGAGGAGAAACAAGAAGAGCTGCATATAGTCACACACACATGGATCAATCCGCACACACACTCCCTAAATCACACATAGGATTGCCAAGGTTCCTCAGGGCCTGAAGTCACTAAGGGGCCCCAGAGCTGCTGCCTACAGAACCCCATTACAGGGAGAGGTGGTCCACAAGTACACAAACAGGTGGTCTACCATGGTGGTCTCTCTCTCACACACACATACACATTATTTCACTAGAGCTCAAGACCAGGAACACTTTCAGAGGTTGATCAACAGACAGTTTGGCCAATTAGGCTAACAATTATCTGCATCATCTGCTAATCTAACAGTCTTAGTTCCAACTTGTATGAATTTCAAAATCAACTGATAACCTTGTTCACAGATAAGCATTTGCTTACAGTAGTGAATTTAAAGGGATAGTTCACCCAAAATTTAAATTCTGTTATAATTTACTGATTTTACCCTCATGTCATTCCAAACCTGTTTCTTCTGTGGAACAAGAAAGAAGACTTCTATTGTATCGGACATAAAAAAAAATAAAGGCCTATTTTTTTTTTTTGTTACCCGAAGAAAGAAAGTCAAACCGGTTTGGGAGAACAGGGATGAAAATTATGACAGAATATTAATTTTTGAATCCCTTTAATTGTAAACAAAATTGCTGAATACTTATTTTACACATCTCATTTGTCATCATGAAGTTGTATTACATATATATCTGCATTATATACAGTATATCAGTATTAAATAGGCCATTGTTCACCCTACTCTAGATATACTGGCCATTAAAAACACATATGTCAATATAAAAAAAAAAGAAGCATATGGGATTAGATTCAATAAGAAGCAATAAGATTATTTGAGTTTTGAGTTTATGAGGTTTAAATATGACAAGCAGTGTGATTTATTGATAATAAACCTATAATTATTATCATTTTCTGGCTGATTACAGACAATATTAAAATTCTATTTTACTTTGTCTAAACAATTAAAAATGACTAATTAAAAAACAAATAGTAGTAAAATTAATTTTCATTTTGAGATTTGCTAAAAATTTTAATTGATTTTTTTGATTAAATTAGTGTTTTAAAGATTAACTTTAAGTGAGCATTTGGTGACAGCAAAATTAACCTAAATGTAAAAATAATAAGAATGCACAATTAAATGTCCAACGCTGAACGAAACATTTAAAAATCCCCAATATCAGCAGATACATGACAAGGTACCAATATATCATGCATAGTGTAATTTAATTTATTTAAAGTGAAAACGCATGCAAGATTCAATTTCACTCTCTTGGCACTATTTTCAGAAACTCTTGGCATTCATTGTGTGAATTTGTGTCTGTGTAATCTTGCACTGGCTGCATTTTTCGGGTCAGCTGGAGATTGCTGATTCGCCCCCTATACCCTTAAATAGGGCACTATTTGAGGGGACCGCCATTAATAATGTTGTCCGAAACCATAGTGGACATAATCGAGTGCACTCATTCAATCCCACAATGCACCTCAATAACAAGTGTACAACAGATGTTAGCTCAATGGCTAGAGAATACCCATAATGCACTGTGAGTCACGCGCGGAGTGAATTCCCACATGACCAGAAGATGACGCCTACAGCTGAATCATCCATCCATTTTACACACCGCTGCTGATCCAATGTGGCTACAGCGTAATATCATACTGGTAAAATTCCTATTTAAGTGATTATTGCTATGTTTATACATAGTTTCCATGACAGAGTTCAAGATAAATCGTTTCATCTTACTACTGGAGCTGCCAGTTTGCTAAGTTTCAAATGATTATTAAACAGCAAGCACATAATGCAAAAGCAGCAGACCTTCCAGAGCACTCAGTGTCCGAACTCGTTTTCATTCACTCCTTCAAGTGAACTATATTGGTGGAGTAATGTAGGAAATATTGAATGAGGGTATAGGGAGCAATTTCGGACACAACCCTAGTCAATAGTGTATTCTACACTCTTTTTTCCCACCCACAATCCTCTTTTTACTCTACCAGACACATTAGGAAAGAAAATACTCTCTATATATGTATATCAGGCAGAGTGGTTGCATCCTATGTGACTAAGATAGGATGATTATTACCTTCAAAAAACGAACCAAACCGCACTAGCAGCTGCCGCTGTGTAACCTGTTGTGATTCAGAATCAGAAGATGCATTATTTAGCTGCTCCTCTGAGCATGGGTGGTCTTGTACGTGTGAAGATCACAACACACACATCCAAAACACACAGACACACACGTTCTAAATCAGCGGCAGCCCCCTGCCATGGTTAATCCAGGTAATATCAGCTCTTCCTGTCATTAGCTGGTCTGCGCTGGGTTTGGATGGAGGGCTGGGAGGGAACAGGGGGTGTTGGTTTGAGGTAATTAGGTTCACCAGGTGCAGCTCTGGGAGCACCAGTCACCGCTGCTCAAATTTATTATTTCCGTTGAGATTTTTTTTTTTTTTTTTTTTTACGTAGGCCATTCCAGGAGCCCTCAGTGTAGTGAACTCAGAGGGGTTCATTGTTCAGAGACCTGAGATCACTCCTAGAGCTGACATCTTGAAAGCAGGAGACCTTGGCAGGGTTACTAGTTAACCAAAACTGAAATCTTAAATACAAATAAATAAGAGTATCCCATTGATAGGCTACTAAAAAGAAAAACACTGGACCTCTGTCCAACAAGGATGAAGCTAAAGTTTTAAAAGCCAGACGTTTCAGAAACGGTGACATTTTTACTGTGATTAAGTCATTGTATGTTAAAAAAAGAGCCTCAGCATATGGTGCAAACTGTATTTTTTATGATAGTCTCCGATCAACAGGAGGATTTAAGCTAGCTAAACACTGTAGTCAAAATGATTCTGAGCGCTGTTACCCTTTCAGCTTCCTAAATCATCTCAACGTCATATTAACACTTTTAATGTGAAACCCTCAGAGGCCACGGCCTGCCAGTTTTAAATTCACAATTTTAAGAGCTGGAAGTCGAAAAAGAATCGCATAAGTTGTCACATCCAGCTAGAGTCTCGAAGGGATCTTTTAAAGGACACGTTGCTTACAAAACCCACACTCACAAATACGAACAGTAAAAGGTTTAAGCACACCCCTTCTTCTCTTTCCCCGTATTTACATCGTTGCCTTCGTAAAATATAACAATCAAACCCTAGAGAGCGTGGCAACCACAAACTAGAATCTGCTTGAAGACAGAGGAAAATTCGAAGGTGATAAAATATTACAACCTTAAAACTTCACAAGCTCATTTGCTGTGAGCAATGAGGCCTATCGGCAACATTTCTCCACCCGACCTCGCAAATCTCCAAGCAGTTCCTCTGCTGGCGTGCCATCGCCCCCTACTGGACGCAAGAGCACCTGTCGATGAACCCACCTCACCCGCTAGAATGTGAGCTTTGTTTAGCCGGGCGTTAATTAAAACAGAGAATGTTTTTAGCAGCAGGTCCCCAGATGAAAAGGAAGAGAGGCCAAAATCCACCATCCCACTTTGTAATTAGGCTTGCTCCAGGCCTATGTGGGGCCATGCCAGATTTCACACCTCGCCAGGAGCAGGGCTGTGGGTGAGGGAGGGGTTTCATAGGACACTAATTGCCTCATTACTGCGCAATAAGTCACTTTAGCCACACTCTCCTTCAACTAACACCCCGGACACATGCGAGACGTGCGATCAGAGAGCAGAAGAGGCATTAAAACAAGCTCAGCTCAGGTCAGCTGGCTAGAGCTGATCGACCTCCATCTCATCCCATCAGAGAATGGGGCACCACAGTGTGTTGACACATTTAGTTTAGATGTAAACATGATGGTCCTCAGGGCAATTAAACTTAGCACATAAATCCTTCAGTGAAAATAAGCTAAACAAAGGTAGGCAGGCTAAGGCTATAAGTTTTCAGAACGACAGGTTTAAGAGTGCCGAGTGGAGCGGTAATGTTTTTCTAGGTCACTTTATTTTGTTAGAGCGGTGCTCTTTTGTGTTGCAATTGTGGCAACTAGACCTCCATTTTGTGTTTCTTTGTAAAACAATCCTGCCCTCAAACATTCAGCCAAAGTAATACCACAGCAAACACAAAAATGCAAATCAGCCACGGTGGAATTTAAAGATGCACACAGTAATATTTGCTACTTAAAGTCCCCCGTCAAATAACTTTATCCCTTAAAACTCCTCTTTAATCACCAAAATGACACAATGTTTTTTCCTTGAAAAAAATTCTTCATGCCTTAAAATAGCTTGAATGTAACTCTACACCCTTGCCTGAGTTACCCGGTGTCGTGTAAACAGCCACTTAGTATACGCGGCTCTATGAATATGCAAATTAGCCCCGCCTCCACTCACTTGCACCAGCTCAGAGATCCACTCATTGACGATCACACGTTGACGTGATTGGTTACAAAGTAGTTTGTGACGTCAGAAACACCAGCGATTTCAAACCGCGTTTTTGAGACTGTCTTTGGTTCACTGCAGTTTAAAGGAGAAAATACTCAGCAATGGTGTCTTATGCTGACTTATGGATTTGTACATGGTTTGTTTTAAAGCATATTAAAAACACCATATAGACATATAAACAACATTAAAAGCTTAATTTTCATCACAGGGTGACTTCAAAAAACGTTTTACACATAAAGGAATGAACAACACTTTTGAGAAATGTCATTAGAATTAAGTTCACTCACATAAGGACATATTAGTTTTCTATAAAATCAGGGTTTTTTTAGGCTGGTGGCCACCATGTTGACATATCATGACCAACCATGTCGTGACAGACTTTCTACCACTAATAATAATATTGATATATGAAGTTAATATATTTTTTTATTTTATATTAAGATTTCAGACATAAGCAAACCAAATGATATGACAACAAACAGAATATACTTCATACTAAACTACAGTGGAGCCAGAGTAACGCGTTTATGATCCAACAGAACATCCTTATTACAAAACAAATTAGAGATTAAATTCCAACAATGTCGATGGAGAAAACATGGACGAAAAGGAACTTAAAGTGAAAAAAAAAAAGACATGTGAAGGCCAAGTATGGGTAACCCAGACTCAGAATTTGTCCTCTGCCTTTAATGCATGACCCATCCATGTTAATACACACATTAGGAGCAGGGTTACCAGTCTAACCATTAGGCCATGACTGCCCCCAACATAAACAAAGAACTTTGCTCTGAAGCAGCATCAGTTATTAAACTAACTTAATGCATCCAGGCCAGGTGTCAGTATAAAGTCCAAGACTGCTGACACTAGTATGACAAATAATACCCAGCTATAGGCTTACTGAGTGCACCCAAACATGCTTTTGACATATTTTTTAAGTCAGACCTGCTCAATGATCTCTCCCTGTGCACATCCACATTGGTTGTAATCATAGTGACAAGACGACTATGTGTGGAGGTTGCTTGAATGTACTTAACATAAGGTTAATTCTGCTAAAAAGCAAAGTATTAATGTTAATTTTACCACTGACATTGGGCCGTTCATTGGTGCCTCTCATCTACTATGCATAGTACTGAACCCAATCACTAGATAAAACCTTCTGTCACTGTTATTCCACTTCAGATCAATGTCGCATGACTGAACGTACTGTAGGTTGCGTGGACCTTAACATAGGTTGCGCCAAGTAGAGAAATTCAAAATATTACATAGCAAGGTGAATATAAATTGTGCAATTTCAATAAGTCCCATGAACTGGGTCAACTGCAGATGATTTTGAAGATTATATATGCAGGATTTAGTATGCAAAATGTTCCCTGACTATATCTCCTGTACAATCTTTATGACCTACTTGCATGTAAAATATCTAATTTGAAAACATGCCTTTAGCATCTGACACTTCAAACTACAGGAAGGCCTAGTTTAGATCAGACATTAAAGACCATGTTAGGGATGCAGCATTATTTAAATCTATACTAATTTATCTTAATAAAGTAAAAATGTATTAATGATAAAAATATACATAATAACAAAAATGAATAAAATAATCAAATTAATTAATAAATAATGCAAATAATATAAATATCATATACAAATAATATACAAATAAGGACTGATAATGAAAAATGTAATTAATCTCTAACATCTATGACTGATCTATATATACCAGTTTGCACCATTAGATCACATAATTCTGCAAATACTTCCACCTAACTTTAAAGTCAGCATGAAACAGTCTTTTCATCTCTATTGTGACATACACTCACCTAAAGGATTATTAGGAACACCTGTTCAATTTCTCATTAATGCAATTATCTAATCAACCAATCACATGGCAGTTGCTTCAATGCATTTAGGGGTGTGGTCCTGGTCAAGACAATCTCCTGAACTCCAAACTGAATGTCAGAATGGGAAAGAAAGGTGATTTAAGCAATTTTGAGCGTGGCATGGTTGTTGGTGCCAGACGGGCCGGTCTGAGTATTTCACAATCTGCTCAGTTACTGGGATTTTCACGCACAACCATTTCTAGGGTTTACAAAGAATGGTGTGAAAAGGGAAAAACATCCAGTATGCGGCAGTCCTGTGGGCGAAAATGCCTTGTTGATGCTAGAGGTCAGAGGAGAATGGGCCGACTGATTCAAGCTGATGGAAGAGCAACTTTGACTGAAATAACCACTCGTTACAACCGAGGTATGCAGCAAAGCATTTGTGAAGCCACAACACGCACAACCTTGAGGCGGATGGGCTACAACAGCAGAAGACCCCACCGGGTACCACTCATCTCCACTACAAATAGGAAAAAGAGGCTACAATTTGCACGAGCTCACCAAAATTGGACAGTTGAAGACTGGAAAAATGTTGCCTGGTCTGATGAGTCTCGATTTCTGTTGAGACATTCAGATGGTAGAGTCAGAATTTGGCGTAAACAGAATGAGAACATGGATCCATCATGCCTTGTTACCACTGTGCAGGCTGCTGGTGGTGGTGTAATGGTGTGGGGGATGTTTTCTTGGCACACTTTAGGCCCCTTAGTGCCAATTGGGCATCGTTTAAATGCCACGGCCTACCTGAGCATTGTTTCTGACCATGTCCATCCCTTTATGACCACCATGTACCCATCCTCTGATGGCTACTTCCAGCAGGATAATGCATCATGTCACAAAGCTCGAATCATTTCAAATTGGTTTCTTGAACATGACAATGAGTTCACTGTACTAAAATGGCCCCCACAGTCACCAGATCTCAACCCAATAGAGCATCTTTGGGATGTGGTGGAACGGGAGCTTCGTGCCCTGGATGTGCATCCCACAAATCTCCATCAACTGCAAGATGCTATCCTATCAATATGGGCCAACATTTCTAAAGAATGCTTTCAGCACCTTGTTGAATCAATGCCACGTAGAATTAAGGCAGTTCTGAAGGCGAAAGGGGGTCAAACACAGTATTAGTATGGTGTTCCTAATAATCCTTTAGGTGAGTGTATATCCAAGTAAAATGGCTTGCCATATTTTACTTGCCATTCACATTGCAAGTAAAATAAATAATCCATAAAAAATAAGAATTGTCAATTTTCATTTGACAAACTCTGTGAGCTAGCACACTAAACTTTCACAGAGTAATGCACACATGGCAAAATTCATTAAACTGCAGAGTCTGTATTGATGGCAGAAAGCACCTCAGGCTAAAACGGTTGACTGGACTGATGATTTCCACCAGTTCTCCTGATCCCCCTCTCACAGACCAGCTGAGCTAACAGGGAATGTAAGTCAGCAGGGAAGAAGGGGGGGGGGGGGGGCTTTGTCTCAAGAAATCAGGTTTCTCCTTACAAATCCACTGCATACAGGCTCCTGCCAGAGTCTACTGGACAGGTATTTCAATGGTGTTAAATTACATCAGCAGAGTCCAGATCGAGCACCCTTGGCTGAGACATTCATCAGCACTATAGAGACTAGATCACAAAAAATGAAAGAGATATCAAGAAAGCATAATGATAATGACAGACAGGTATGTAAAACCCTTTTTCAGCTGTGCTCAAAGAAAACCAGCATTCCATCTCATGCTATGCTTACATTTTCAGACGTCACTTAGAGGCCCTCGGTCATTTCATGTTTACTTTCGTTCTATTTCTGTGTATCTAACAGCCCAGAAAACCAGCGAGCACTGTTGATTTTGTGCACAACCTTAAGAACCCATTTTATTTATCACACATTTACAAGCACACATCTATACAGCTATTTCAGCATTAAAATAACCATAACACTATATTGATTCAGCAAGGCAATACAGACCATAAAAGGGCCTTGACCCTACACATCTGTTCTACTGGATAAGAGTTCTGCAAGCTGGGATTCAAAGGGATTCCTGACCCCAGTGCGACCCCTGAATGACAACAAATCAGACCCTGATAGGCTCCAGGGCCACCTTATGACCGAGATCTGCACTTGCTGCATGAATAATCGTTAAAAAATTGTGATCTTGATTCAAACACCAACACGATCTTACTATTAAACCTTTGAAAAAAAATCACACTGGAACATTCAAATCTGTGTTCACACTGCCTCTGAGCCAGAGAAAGCAGTTGTCATGTATAGGTATGAAACGGCTTCACAAACAGTCTTTTCAACTACACAGTATCGTTATTTCTGTCTTACAAACATTCACATTATCACAAAAGTACTGGGATAAAAGTTTAAGTAACTTAGCCTTCAATGATTGTATCACATTGTTACACCAGTAGGTGGCGACAAGTGACCGTTCCATTTTTTTTTTTGTCTTTGAATCTTGCATTCAAGAGATTGTTCAAAAACGCTGATTCATCTACTACATCCAGTAATGAAACAAGTGAAGTCTTAATGCGCAAGGGTACGTTTACACAACAACGACATGCTTAAAACAAAGAAGTTTTTCCTTTGAGTTTTCCACCTACAGACGACACCATTGTCAAAACGATCCGCGAAAACGACTAAAAGAACGACTAAAAATGCTGTATTCTGCTGCCAGGCCATTAGATGGCGAAGAAAAACTATAGACTGAACACGTAATACGCGTGTGCATGACGTCATCGTTTTCAGAGATTCGCGTTTTTGATGTACACACGGAGACTGTTTTCAAAAACTTGCACTTTGAAACCCATTTTCAAAAGATTGTGTTTTCAGGCACCTAAAACGCCATTGTCCTGTAAACGAATGGCCAAAACGCATAAAAAGTCATGTAAACTAAGTCATTGAATCATTAATTGATTCAACCCAATTCAATCTAATTAGTTAAACATTTTGAAATATATTGCAGCAATTAATATGTTGTCCAACTTTATTTCTCATAATTATGATTTTTTATTTTACAATGTGACTTATTATAACCGTAAAACCACAATTACTTACTCTAAGAAAATGTGTGATACTGGAATGTTGACGAGACAACTGAAATTGAAGCCATCATAGTGTTATATTTCATACAGGACACTGTAATACACCATTAATACACACAACATAATACATAGCCTACTAATCTGGACATGATTCAACACCAACTCGCATAGTCATCTGATGCTGATATGCCACTGCTTTCTATGTTATTGCCTATTAATGCATTTGTATGTCCATCTGCACATCATTATTATGACGCATAAGGATCATGACCATACACATGTACCCGTTACATTTAGCATATTAAGGAAGCTCTGATGGTGCATTAGTAACATGTATTTAATCACTTCTGGGGGACTTCAATCCGTATGATCCATGCGTTTAGTGTTTATGAGCTGCTCTGAGCGGGTGAGATGGATACATCTCAGCAGCAGCTCCGTGTCTGGGGGCCTTGCGCAGAAAATAACATTCACATTGCAATACCACCGCTTGTGTTTACACGTTCAGACCATGTCACTTTGAAGGGGCTTAACGAACCCCGAATGGGTTCAGAACTGGTGCTATCGATACCTATAAGCGTCACGAAATCGAGCAAAACACAGTGAAGTCTTATCGCTTCACCACACCTAGCAACAGCGCCGCTGCGACGCAGGAAGTCAGTGTGATTGTGGTGCGCGCGAGCCGGCCATTGCTGCGCGCGCTGCAGCGGCACAGATTCTGTTTCCGCGAGCGCACTTACCGATGTGATTATCCTCGATGTGCACGATGAGCTCGGCCAGCGACTCGAAGTGCAGTCCGCAGCCTCCGAACTGGCAAATGTTGGAGAAGAAGGAGGCGGCGGCGATGCCTGTCATGGTCTTTGCTACATTGAAGAGCAGCAGCACCGTGTGAGCGGAAAGGAGATCGCACACACGCACGCACGCACGCACCGTCAGGCAGACAGCAGCAGCAGCAGCAGCTGGAGCAACGCAGGACGAGAGCGCGCGACGCAGCAGGAGAGGGAGAGGAGGGCCCACTGACACACGTCATACCTGTTGATATGAAATACTGCACACTAGTCCTGCTTCATAAGAATTTGTACTTGGACACTTAAGAATTTGAAAAAACATCAAATTGTATTCTAATAAATGAAGGTAGCCTATAACTATGGCTTTGGTCAACTTTCCAGAGGTATGAGGTATGATATTGTGTGTGTGAAATGTGCTTCCCTGTCACATTTGATTTATAACAAATACATACATAGATGGATGCATAGCGTCATACAAATACATCATAAATAGGCCTACACGTTGGGTTTCCATATTTTATGGGAACTTTCCATATAGACATAATGATTTTTATATAAATTATCCAAACTCTTCCCCTAAACCTGCTCATCACAGAAAACGTTCTGCATTTTTACATTTTCAAAAAACATCACTTAGTATGATTTATAAGGCGTTTCCTATGATAAAAAAAAAGAAAGTCCCACAAGGTCAAAGATTTTTGGTATTCACACACACACACACACACATACATACACACGCGCGCGCGCACACACACACACACACACACACACACACACACACACACACACACACACACACAAACACACACACACACACACACACACACACACAGGCCTATGATTAGACAATGATTATGTATTAGTTTTATTACAAATAGATAGAATTTATACATACAATTCCCTAACAATAAAATAGGTCATACCAGTGAGTTCAACTATAAGCTTCATATGAAATCATAAATGAGAACATTTCTGATAGCTGAAAAGAGACAGTGGATCTACCATGGACATTTCTCCATAGATATTCAGGAAACTGGAAGAAGGTAGTCAAGTGATGTCATCAGTGTGATTTCTATTTTTGTTTAACGGTAACACCAGTGACGCAACTCCAGGGGACCGCTTTCATTATAATTTTTATAATATTTATTCAGCATTTTGTTTTTTATGTCATTTACATGATATATTTGATAGTTATGTATACATTATTGTATAGGAAAACCTGTTTTTGACCTCAAAATAAAGCATTTTCCCTCTGTACACAGTGGGGACGAGCACTTCTGTGGTGCTTGGAATTATAATTAATTAAAAAACAAATGTTGCCACATTGATGGCTCAAGAAGGTGTTATTCTTCAAATAACATATTGTTTTGACATTTCCATAGAATGACCCATATGTCATTTCAAACTATAATTGTCTCTTTATTATAATAGGCCTATGTTTATTATAGCAGCTTTATTCGTTTATTATAAGAATTCTGAAATGTTCCACAGTTGAATCCAAATGAAAGAGTCGCTATATTCCTAATGCCTGTAGGCTACATTTCTTCATTACCCATTCATCTTTACATTATTTACTTTTTTATATACTGTATATGGTTTGGCAATGTAGAGTTTGAAAAGCACGTAAAGGACTTTGTTTGCTTTGCAAACACAAACATTTTATTTATGTATTGTATATATGTATTTTAACATGGTCTTGCAATATGTATGTACCTTATCAACATCAGTCATAAAAAAGTTTCTATAAAATGTGAAGTAACGGTAAATAAGTAAAATGCAGTGCAGTATATATCCACATGGTGGCAGTGTGAAATTACAAACGGAACTGTTACGACAATTCAGATCCGTATTATAAGCGTAACACCACTGTACCATGTCCAAAAACATTGTAGTCCTATTGCACTTTTCTGTAAAAAAATTAAATAAAATAAATAAACGTAAAACCTTATAGGGTATGTAAGGGTTGTAGTTGAATACTGCTTCTAAAACTTTTTGTTTTGTTTTGTGATTGATATTTAATAGGCTATAGAAGGTGGTCCATATAAAGCTCTATAGCTATTCAAATAATATCTTTTTTTTTTTTTACATTTTTGAATGATTTTGAGCTTCTGTATATTATCATAAAGCTCCTAATACGTTTCCATACAGTATGTTCAATGTCATATACATTTAGCCAGTACATTTATGGCAGAAAGGCTATAAAAGGCCATGTGGTCACACAGATGACTCGATCACTATAGTGTTTCTCCGCCAGTAATAGAGAGACCCAGTGGTGTGGACTACATTATTGCTGTTTTCTTTCCTCTTACTCGCGTTCACATCCATGTGCTTCATCCCTCTCTCCCGCCCTCTCGCCGCCTCTGTTTTTCCATGATTTCCTGTTCACGTTTGTTGGCAGAAGTTGCTGGTGCTGGTGTTGTGCCCGGTACTGTGTAATGGGGTCCTTGTTGGGTTGGGCCCCATGTACTAACTCACCACAGCAGAGCGCATGGGCAGCTGTGCACCCTGATCGGCCTGCTTTTTCCAGCGCTGGAACTCGCCATGGGACATGTCTGTGAAAGCATTACATCATTGAGGCTTTCCAGATCTTACGGCGTTTAATTTTGCTTTCAATTCTGCAAATAGTCAAATTTGATTGGATGGTCAGTTGTCAACCTCAGACTTTGCGATTGTTGATGAGTTTCAGATTCTATTGCTCAAGGCCACATTTTTGGGGGGAAAGTTGAATCTCAGAGACCATTTAATGTAGGCTGTGTAGTTTAACCCTATTGTATCATATTTCATACATTGATTTCAAAGCCCTATAAATGATCAAAATGATCAAATATTTGCTGTTGTACACAATCAACATGCTTTCTGTCATCTGATTCATATGTACTTTTTTAGCAAGTAAATTGTCTGAAAAATGTCTAATAATGTATACCTTCAGGTCGTGGTACATGAGTCTTTTTGCTTTTAATGATTTTATAAATGTAGTAAATGCAAGAATAACTTTTATACCTTTAATAATAGGTGATCCATATATATATAATCAAAACGTGAGTATTAAATATGATCAGGCTTTTGAGGAACATTTATTTATCTCTCAATCATCATTGCTTTGCATTATCTTACTAAGACATATGGGAGATATAGATTAGTGACTGTATTTATATGCAATGCATTTTATGTTGTAGATAATCTTATAAAGATCTCATTGATTTACATTATAAGCATTTGAATTTCATCTTTTTGGCCATATAAATGTCAACTGCACCAGATTGCATATTTTCGCTCAGTTTGGGTCTCTGAATAAAAATTAAGATGTTTTTTCCTCTTTGAGTCAGAGCTTCATATTCTCACTTTAAAAAAAAAAAAATTAACGCATTACCATTCTGATCCATCTACTTGAAGACGAATACGACCCTGTATGAGTGAGTGGAGGCGGGGCTCAATTGCATATTACGCAAATAAATCCACATATACTAAATAAAGCAAGGGTGTAGAGTTACATTCAATCAGTTTAAGGCATGAATATAGTTTTTTTTACAGGAAAAAAACTTTAAATATGTAATTTTAGTGATCAAATATGATTTTTAAGGGATACAAATGATTTAACTATAGGGGGACTTTAAATTTGTTTCAAGACCACACAAATAGATTCTGTGATGACTGATAGGGTAAAGACACTGCCGTTGAATATTTTGATATTTCAAAGGTCCACAAAGTGTAATTCGGTCTCCTAATGTTACCAAACGTAAACCCCCAGACCTCATTAAGGAAGTAAATGACATAATGTTCAGACATACTGGCCTTCCCAAGTTCCCTCGTTGGCAACGGAAAATGCAGAACTCAGACGCACATGGCATCATGCCCTCACCACTGCAGTCATACTGTATAAACTACTCACAAATGCTGTCGTTCATTATGTAATGGCTACATTGTTCCACTTCAAATAGTTCCAGTGCACTTTCTGTTGGTAATAGTATTATAATGCACTGTGTGGTTTATAAACTCTTGAGTGTGGTACAGTGGTAGCCCTATGTACAGTATTTGTCTAAAGGTTGCCAGGTTTTGAGATCACAAGGTTTTTGGTTTTATTTTACCCAATGGCTTATTATACATTTCTAATAGGCACTCTACACTTCTCCTAAGCCCAGGTTATTGGCTATTGCTTTAAATTATGCCCTTTTACGAAGTCTTGGCACGGAGATTGCAAGCACAGATTTCACAGGACGTTTCAGAGTGATTTTTTTTTTGTGTGTGTATGTGTTATTTAGATACTATGTTATCCACCATTTAATCAAATGTGTCAGAAAATTATGATAATACAAACAGTAATCGATCACAAAATCATGGATAATTTTCCTAAGGGGGGAGGTGAACAGGGGGGCAGTGTTCCGGAAAACACTGAAGCTTCCCCAGGCGCCGCCATTGATTAGCGGACCATCACCTGCTGTTAGCATTCCATTGACTCCCATTCATTTTGGCGTCACTTTGACAGCGAATAACTTTACATCTAAGGCGTTTAAAGACTCCATTTGTCCATTATTTATTTCTAAAGAAACACGACAATGTATAAAAGGCTCCATTACCTTGTATCTTACGTTATGGCCCAGTAGAAACAGTTTTTGTAAAAATAGGCTAACGATTGCGTCATAACCACGCGACTCTCTGTCGCACAGTAGAGAAATTACCGTATGGACAGGAGGAGAAGCTCGCAGGCAATCGGGGGGACGTGGAGGCAAAATGACAAAGTAATTAATCAGAATACTTAGCAAAAGTTGCTCCTGCTCCTAGCTCATGGACAGCTCCTGCTCACGCTCTCCGTCTCTGCAAGTTTCGGAAGGGAATGATTCAGATTTCTCTTGGCACAGCTACTAGAAGACAGACGGGTTGCTCACGTCACACCTACGTCGTCAAGCTCAGTTTGAGTCTGCGCAGTACGCTCGGCCATCAGGAAGTGAGTGCTTCTAATTGACTTCACTTGTCTCCGTTGAATCCAATGGGGTCGCTGTGTCCATTTCTTTTACTGTCTATGGCGGTGAACAGTCTTCAAAAAGCTTACAAAAGCTAAAATAAACACTACATCAATACTGTAATGTTAGTTAGCAGGCTAGCGGAGGCAAAGCTTTGCTCTTCGTTTACATCAGCTATCATAGCAACTACATAAAGCTTATAATTAGAATAGAAAACACAACTACAAATAACTAGACATACTTACAAGTTGTGATCCGTAAACAACAGATTGTCAAATGTTTAGCGCCGTTTTTTTTTTTCTTTTTCTTTGTTTGTTTTAGAATGTAAGGGCCAGTTGCTCAGCAACAAACAACCAATCATAAACTGAACAGTGCTTGACTCATTAAATATTCATGTGCTTTACACAATTACAGAAACTTTCACGCACTGTTTTTTTTGTTTGTTTGTTTCAGCATAAACGCATTAAAGCAACACTATGTAACATTTTTTACCTTAAAATAATGTTTCCAAAATAGTTTCAGTGGTTCATCAAGTCGTAACAGGGTGAAAGGCACTTATGCCTCTGCTTTGCAGTCTTTTATCTGCTATAACCACACTATGTAAAAATGATTGCCAGATCGTGTGTCGCGTTTCTGTAGTTCTAATGAGACATAAGAAAACTACAAATTTGACTTGCTTTACGTCAAGCGTTACAATAGTCATTATTTAGTTTTTCTTTGTTTCTGATGTTGCAATACATCATACTTTCATGAAATCATGCAACATACTCTACATTGTCTGTGGACATCGTTCATTCCAAAGCCGGTTTGCGCAATATTAACCAACTGCAGAACCGCAGAACCATACGTCATAGCAGTGTGAGGATGACAGCGCCAGCCTAACAGTCTGATGCCGGAAGTGGGCGGGGTAAAAGCATCTAAGGGGTGGAGATGGGTAGGTTTAGGGGTGGGTTTAGGGATCAGGGGGTGGAGATGGGTCCCTAAATATATATATAATATATATTATATAATATATACATATATAATATTAGGTATGGTATATATAAGGTGGATATGTATGGTATGCGGTTCCGGCATCAGACTGTTAGGCTGGCGCTGTCGTCCACTGCTATGACGTATGGTTCTGCGGTTCTGCAGTGAGACCTATCTCGGTTTGCGGGCGGCGAAATTATTTACGACAGCGGTAATGGACAATTCCGCTTCCAACCTGTAGGGCGACCGCAGAGGAAAAGTTCCATAGTGTTGCTTTAATTGGAGTGAAAGAGAGACAGTTTTAATTTTACAGTTAATCTATACAATAATCTATTCAGGACAAACTGGATGGTCGGCTTTACAGACTGAAATAAGCCCAGCTGATGTATAATGTCGAGAGTTATTTCAAAGTTATTTAGGCCTAAGTAAATATTTTCTTCCATAACATACGCATCTGAGTGAAATGGATTGTCAAAAATGAAAAATTGAAGGATGAGACTATAGGTTCCATTCCGTCCATTCATATCTGAATGTGAGCTTGCAGTCGATTATAAGAAAGGAGCAGGTTTTAAGTGGACTAAATGGTTGGAGATGTCCTGCATAATTCACCAGAGAGTCTGTCATTTTTGTTGGACAAAAAAAAAAAAAAATTTCAACATATATATGGATGATCATAATGAGATCTATAACATGCATCAAGAAAATAAATAGGATAAATTTTCATTTAATGCCGACTTTAAAGATCACGTGTTTGTCTAATAAATTAAACTGACATCGCAAATATGTAAATGAGAACATTAACCCATGCTTTATGAATATAAAGCATGACATCTCAATACCTGAATAGAGTAATTCTTAATGCTGGGTCAAAATTGATCCGTGTGAAACCCAGAATGACCAAGGGTTAATCTTTTTATCTTTTTTAATTTTCTGTGAAAAACCCTCTGAAGCTTCAGAGTCTAGATGACCTTGCCCATAGTGACATTTCTTCATGACATCACTTCCTCGGACATTATAATCAAGTACAGGGCATCAAATAATAAGTTTCTTTTTAAAAGTCTACTTCTGTTGTACTTTGAGCAAAACAATGAGCTTTGTTGGGGGAGAAAGCATGTGTTATTATAGGAGGCTGTATATACATCAACATTTCCATCCCTGCAGGCACTTCAAGACATGGAGAAGATGGAACATTCCGTTAAGAAGATCAAACAGCCAATCCACTTCCTTGCCTGATCACACACACACACACACACACACACACACACACACACACACACACACACACACACACACACACACACACACACACACACACACGACTGATATAAATATGGATCCATTTAGAATACAATAAACAAACAAATAAATAACAAGTAGGCAAAACCCCTTGTATAAATATGTGGATCCACTTAAAATAATGCAATGAATGAATGAATGAAGAGGAAAACCCTTGTAGATTTAAAATCTTTATTCTACATCTATAAAAGTGCAGTTTATATTCTAATTTGCACAGTTTTACAAGATTAAAAAAAGATAAATAAATATAATAGACAGATTATTTTACCATATAGGCATAGCATCTAAGTGTCTGTGAATCACCTGTACTGATGTTCTCCATGTAACCATTCCAATCTTATGAATGCAATTTAACTATTGTTGGACATGTTCACAATCAAAGGTGAATCTATAGTCCAAGGTCAGTTTAAGTCAAAGAGCTGATTAAACACATCTCACAGTTGTGTTTGTTGCCTATGAATCTTTGGATGAGGGTTTCTTCTGTCTAATGTGAATCAACGCTCTGATGTCAAATTGCAATTAGTTTCAGCTGTCTTGTTCTCCACTTGCAGTTCCTGGGATTGGACATCTTACGTGTGAATTTGTTATCATTCAGGTAACTTGAGTGTAATCTGCCGTAATGACTGATTATATGGTGCTTTATATATCACAAAATAAAAATAAAAGGTAAAGCAAATACATACATAATTATTAACTAAGTGCAATATATAAACATATAAATAAAAGTATTAAATAATAAAATATGAAAAGAGGAAAACATCTTTATTTAGACTAAAAATGTCAAAATGACTGAATGTACTGTATACAACTGGTCAAAATTTTGGAATGATTCAGATTTTTAAAATGTTTAATAATATTGTAAAATATTATACTATTTAAAATAACAATTTCTATGTGTATATATTTTAAAATATAACCCTGTGAAAAGCTGAATTTCCAGCAGCCATTTCTTCAGTCTTTAGTCTTGAAAAAGGTAATAATATTTCACAATATTACTGCTTTTACTGTATTTTTGATCAAACAAATCCAGCCTTGGTGAGCATACTCTTTTAAAAAACATTTAAAATAATCTTAATTATTCCAAACTTTTGACCGGTATTGTAAATCAAATATTTAATTTGAGAAAAAAAAATAAAAAAATAAACTCAATTAGACCTGACATTAAAATGTCACTTTTTCACCTCTTTCCTAAATTCAGCCCTGCAAGACGTTTGGGGACAGACTAACCTGCCATGCATTAGAGATAAAATCCTTTAAAGTGTGGGGTCAGTGACCCATCACTGACTGTGCACTTATGCCACTTACTGCACAGCTCTCCCATGGGATGATGTCTGGATGGCTGGGAGAAATATATAGACCATAAAGGTACAAAAACTGTCATAAAGCTTTGATTAAGGCCCAGGTTAAAAGACACAGGCAAGTGAAACGGCTGAGTTATGACAGCAGTTGAGGCTATAGCGTTATTGTTCCCGTGACAGAGCTCTTAGCACGGGTGGCTCATTGTAAACAGCTCCTTTTCCGAGGAGCAGACAGTCATTAATCGCCGAAACAATCCCAGACTCCTCCAGTGTACCCTCGGCATCAGAAATCACACTGCCGCCACCAGCACATTCACTAAAGCTTGAAAGGTTGTGACTCTGTCTCTTAGCTGCATGTGACTCTTTTTATTTTTACCCTATTATGGCTGACGTGTCAGTTTAACAGCTATGATGAACCTCATGACCATTTTCTTTGCTATACTGTCTTTTGCAGGTAAAAAATATACTCATAAAATGACAGTATATTCGATTAATAGTTCTAGAAGAGTTTTAATAGCTCTATTACTGTGGATGTTTGAGCTCATTAGTCAGTGTATGTTTCTGAAAGTCATGCTATGGGAATTAACCTATTTTATGAGGTGGTAATTTCGTATCAAATCATATGATGTGAATTGTACAAAAATGTACGATTAGAAAAAGGTAAGCATGAAGGCCCTCCTCTAACCCCAGCTCTAACCCTAAAACCCACCACTGGGGCGTATTGTGCAAAAATGTTTGAATGAGATCTACGAATCATGTTTCACATTTTTTTCCTTTTAAAATCTTTTTTTTTAATTCAGGTTCACTGTAAAAAAAAAAAAAAAAAATGCCGCCTTAAATTTTTAAGTACAATCAACTTGGATATTTAAGTCATTTCAACTTAAATGACATTAAACTGACTTAAAAAAATCTTGGAATAACTTTGCTTAACTTATTTTGATGACTTAATGCAATGTAAAAACATATGGTGTCTAAAAATGTTGATCATTTACAGTGCAACATTTGCACACCTTGTGAATTCTTTAATAGCGTATACACATAAGTCTATGTTTTGTAATACCAGCACCTGTTCACAGAGAGAATTAATAGAAAGTAGGCCTTCCGAATGCCACAGAAATAAACAAAAGTATTAGTTTGTTTGTCCTTTGATGCCACCTGCATCACATTACGTCTGCCTGGCAATTATCTGCAGACAAAGGAGTCAGAGCTTTGATTCTGTAACACCATCTTCTAAATTCAACACTTGCAGGCAGACATAATCCAGCCAATAATTTATTTACCCATGACACTTTCATTATTTAGTAAGCACAGAGCCACCGGCAAGATGTGCACAATTAACAGACCTGGATAACTGAGCTGAGATGTTTGGTGTCTTTAGTCATCTCTCCTATCCGAAACATGTAAATCAAACCATGTATTTACGTCATGAGAAGTCATCAGCATTATAAAAATTTTAACCGGTCAGTTGTTCATAATATATGAAAATGAAAAATTAAGTTTCTAAATATTTGAAAGTATATAAACTAATGATCTTTCAAACTTTGTACAATATAAAAGTGTTCAAAATTCAAAATAATAAAAAATGTATGTAATTATAGTGTTATAACAATTTACCTAAACTGTATTAGCTGTTTAATTGCCAATAATGTGCATTTATATCTCATGATCATATAGCCTACACTTTAAAAAAAAAAAAAAAAAAAAAAAAAATGTTTATCAACAGCAGTTTATGACTAACTCGCTTCGAACAACAATAACAAGTTGAAGTCAGACAGATGTTGGTGTTGCCACACCCACTGGTCCTGACCCCGCCCCGCCTGCCCCTCTCGCCCCGCCTCTACGAGGGACCGCAATGATTTAGAAGTTCAGGAATCCCACGTGACGTCACCAAAGGGTGATGTAATGCTTCTCTAAATAGATCGTATTGTAATCTTTCCTCAGTCCAACGTGGTTCCTTCAGAAAGTGTGCTGCATCTTCTCCAGACTTCTGCGGTGAGTTGTTTGAGTTGTTTTTCATGCCGATACATCAATTCCTTCGCATTCACATGCACTTGCCGAGTCGGTGCCATTGAAATAGTCATTCTCTTGAGCCTGAAGAAGTGACAAGTTGTTAGGGATTCACAAGAACAGATTCTAAGTACTTTTACAGACTCTGTTTGTACGCGTTTCATGCAGGAAAGTAAACACGCGGAACATGATTGATTATTTTCGGATCTCCAGGGATTGTTTGCATGTAACAGCTTTGCGCACTGTCTTTAGCCAAATTGCGCATTAAGGGATCGTGTCGCATTAAACAACTAGCTTAATCTTGATTCTGATCTCAAACTTAAGTCGTTGTATTGTGCAAAACTTTACGCGGAGTCGGTGGTTTTTAGTTTGCGCGCATGAAGCTGTCAAACACGATGTGTTTCTACAGTTTTTACTTGTGCGTGCATGTGTTTGTATGTGCATGTGTGGCAAGCTGTTTTAACACTTATTCCTCTAACGAACTCATTTTTATGTTACTAGTACTTATTTCTAATTACTAGTACGTAGTCGGGGCTAGTATATTTTTTATTTCACGAGTTATATTCATTGATAGCTACTTTTAGTTATTAGTAAATATCTGTAATTTAGCCATTCATATGCATTGGCGAATATGAGTAAAAATACAGGTCTAACTAGTAAGATAAAAAAAAAATAACTTGACTGTAAATAAAAGTTGCTGTTTTGAATTTTTAAGTACAATCAACTTGAATGTTTAAGTTATTTCAACTGAAAGTTAAACTTCAAACTAATATGAGTTGAATTTTGTATAACATAAAAAGTTGAAAATTGCTTCATTTATTTTGAGTTAAAGATATGTAAAAACATAGTTTGTCATAACTTATTGATCATTATATTTGTTTTTACAGTGTAGTAACAGTTGAGATCAGTAGCCTATAGTGTGTCATAAATAGGTAGCCTATTCGGTACTAATGGAATAGATAGTAGGAGTAGCTATTGTTAGATTTTTGCTAACTTTAGTAATAGATTGTTAGATTCTAAAACTTAGAAAATTAGGCTATATAGTTACTGGAAACAGTAATTCTTAGGCTACAGTAAAATTAGAATAGGGACCAGCAACAATTGGATAATAGTCTTGATACTTGAACCAGATCCAAAAAGAATCCAGTGGCAAAAGAACTAATTTCCAGTAACAATGGAATAGATCTTCAAATAAGCAATGAATGTACATATAGCCTAACTGAAAAAGATTATTCGCAATTGGATTACTTGCCAGTAGAAATAAGAACTAATAACAAATATATAGCCTGCATATTAGTAAGTTGGTTTAAATGAAAAGGTGTTAATATGGCTTGCCACAGCGTGTATGTTGTATCCTTTTCGCGCTGTGACACAAGTGTTCTGCATTGTTCCTTTGAAGCGGTCCGTTGTAGAGAATTAGTTTGTAGCGTTGAATCTGTTTTGTTTCATTCATCAACACGCAGAAACTGAGGAACTTCTTTCGTCTCTGGAAACTACTGCACCTCAGTGTTTTCCCGTTTCGACAAGAGCTACCGCGGCTGTCAGAGGGGTCCCAGTCCGCTCTTTTATAAAGGACGAGTTAAAGCATGAATCTTTGCACTGGATCACACGTCTTTATTTTCTAACACCGTAACAAGAAAGCAATGCTTCGACGCATGACGTCATAATGCAGGCCAGTCAGACGTTGATTAACCGTCCAGATATTGAGGGTTTCAGCGGTTTGTGCTGACGAGGCAAACTCTCTTCTAAAAGCCCAAATGCTTAAAAGATTTGAATCCACTGATACGTTTGACTGGGTGCTTTTCATTACAACACAGATAAATGTTGGTTTGTAAAAACGTACAGCAAACAATCGTATATTAAACATATATGTAGCCTACAGTTCACCTTCACACAGGGAGGAAAATTAAAATAGATTACAGTTATTCTATCCACGAGTTCACACTTAAAATGTGAAGTCTGCATCATTTACTCACTTTCATGTTGATAAAAACCTGTATTAGTTTCTGTGGAACACAAAAAGAGATGTTAGGATGAATGACAGCACCAGTCATTTTAATTGTAACTGAGGCTGTCAGTCTTTGCATTCTGTCTACACCTATCCTTTTGTGTTCCATGGAAGAAAGAAAGTCATAAAAGTTCGGAATAACATGAGAGTGAGCAAGTAACTGGATATTCAACTTATAGCTTGATTTATGTGAACTTGATTAGAAACATTTAGTGCTATTATCTGTGAAATGCACCATATTGTCAGCTGTGAAACAAGATATATCAGTCACACTTTAGATTAGGGTCCAATTCTCACTATTAACTAACTATTAACTATGACTTTTGCATCAATAAAATCCTAATTACTGCTTATTAATATATAGTAAGGTAGTTGTTATGTATTGGGTAGGATTAGGGGATGTAGAATATGGTCAGAATAAGGCATTATGCTTTATAAGTACTAATAAACAGCCTATATCCTAGTAATGCATGCAAATAAGCAGCTTGTTAAAAGTGAGAATTGGATCCTAAACTAAAGTGTTACCGACATATCTAATAAAATTGAGTGACTGGTATTGGAAAAAATGTCTATACGACTATTATAAACATTCCTTCCCTCTCCAGTTTAATTAATCTGGCTGATAGAGTGAATTACAATGAGTGGAAAGATTTAGAAAATTCTAAATGCCTTATAATATGTGGTGTATGATAACATGGCAATTAAAAAGTTTTTGATTTTAATTTTAATCACAAATGGCATGTTTTCATTTTGCCATCTCTTTTGTTCACTGAACAACAACAACGTTCCGATATACAACATTCATATTTCAAATGTTTGTACCTCCGGTATCAAAGTCAGCCTGAAGTTCTCTTGGTCTCTGTGAGTTTATGTTTGAGAAGATGTGATGACTGACAGTGATTGAAGGTTGCCTTTGTAGGGCCCCTTCGTCTGTTCATTAAGAGAGGTTTATGGCATCCTTTGCATTGTCTGAAGGTTCCTTTTCCTTGCCCCGGGCCCTGAGCTGATCCTACCTTGAACCTTTTCTGCCGAAGGCCTGTTGGGGACGGGGGGGTGGGAGGTTGTAAGTTGGATTTGAATTGCGGTGCAAGTTTGTGCTTGCTGTAACCTTCACCACCCTCCTTCTCCCCTCGGCCTGTGAACCACACTGTTTGAATTCAAATGAAGAAAGTTCCTCACCGGTTCCCTGTGAAACTGTACTCCGGTCCCCTAATCCTCCTCGGCTGCCACATCGGGCCGTTCTAAATTTGAAGTGTAACGAAATTTCCTGTGTTAAATGAAAACACCGGTGAAATAAAAGCCAAGCAGTGTATGACCACCGGTGAGCAAACATCTCACACCTGGTCTTGTGTCACATGGGAATATTGAGCAGTTTAGGTGGCTAAAAGACTTGCTGGAGGGTGGAAATGATACGGTAATATTTTTCATAAAAATGAATGAAGTGCATAATCCTGTGTTTAAATGAACAGATTTGATGACAGTCTTTGTAGTGCGGATTTCGCATGTTGGAGAACATGCATAGTGGAAATATGGAATATTGCTGCAGGCGTCTGATTGTGTTGCACTGTTGGTTATGCTTTTGGAATTAGGCCAGATGATATCACAAGACGGCATATCTCAGGTCTCGTAACATTTGAGAACAGCATGTTTACAATAATTACTATACATTCTCAAGTCTTGACTGATACGGTGAAACGTTTGTAAAGTTTAAGGCTAGATAAGGACACAGAAACATGTTCCTCACTATAAAGCTGTATTGGTAAAGTCGATATGAAATCAAAACTGGTCATATTTAACACATTCATGGTTCTTTATTTTGAATGATTCATCGGTGCACCTTATTCCAAAGAAAAAAAAGCTTTTTGGATATATGGGAAACTCAGTGCAATTCGCTCAGTCAGCCAGATTAATTTTAACCGAAGAGGGAAGGAATGTTTATAATGATCATATAGTCATTTTTCAATTTGATCAGAAATGTCTTGTTTCACAGGTGACAATATGGTACAATTCACAGATAATTATATTAAATGTTTTTTTATCAGGTTCAAATAAATCAAGCTATAAATCGAATATCCAATAATTAAGATGTTATTCCGAACGTGTATGACTTTTTTTATCTTAAAACCTTGAATCCATTGCAAGTAAAATATTATGACTTCACCCCTGAAACGTCTTTGCTTATGATACGATCAATTTCTGATAGAGAAAATCAAGTCCCATCTTACATTTCTATCTCGTTGTTGTTAAATTTCACTCAGAAATACATCACATTACGGAAGTAAAATGTTAAATAATGTTGCTCATGTTGTTCTCAACGTCTCAGTGTTTTCTTGTCCATACAATGAAGGTCAATGGTGACCAAATTTGTTTATCAGGATTTTCAAAATATATTATTTTGTGTTCTATGAAAAAAAGTAGTAAAACAGGTTTGCAGTGACATAGGGGTGAGTAAATGACAACTACATTTTTTTTAGATGATCTGTCCCTTTATTTGAACAAAAATAGCTCTGGCAAAAGTGTTCAATCTCATCTAGTGACAGAGGCGCTTGAAAGGTTGAATATTGAACAGCCAAAATGACTATTTTTAAATAGCAATTACAATGAATAAGACAGATGCGGTATAGACTTGGAGGCGCAACTTTCTGAGAGCTGCGTGTTAGTGACTTGCCATTTAGCAGACGTGTTCTTGATGTCAGTTCGCTTACAGAAACACCCTGTCCAGACCATGTGTCCCCAAGGGCCGCGTGTCAGAAGCCGCCTGGAGGGGCTCTGTCCCAAGGCCGGACTGTAAGGAAAAAGATGTCTGGTTAATATAACGGCAAATTTGCATGTTTTGACTGCATGGGAGGAAACAGTTGACCAGACCAATCGGACAGGAAAAAAAATGCACATGCAAATCGTGTATGAAAGCGTTCACACAGCGGCGGCTCATGTATATCCAAGTCTGAAGCATTTGAATTCATGCTTTTCTCTTAATGTTTTCGTCTTTCAAAGTTTTGAACGTGTTTATTTTCCACACATTTGGAAAGTGTTTGTTGTCTAAGCTGTCTAAGCGGTGTGTCAATACGTAGCCACAGTCATTAGTCTGTTTTGCTGCTGTATATGAAGGGGACTCGACTCTGGCTGTCATGGACTATTACAGCTGTGTCTCATTAGGCTGTTGTAGACCATAATACTGTTACTCTTTCGCACAAAACTTACATAAGGGTGCTGCAAAATTCCCAAAACAGGTGTTAGAAACATTGGCCAAGTTTATGATCACCTGTGATGCACGACATGCAGGCAAATTTTCCTATACGGTTTTTTCGCTGTTGCGATAAAATAGTCATACGCATTTGTTGCCATCTTATAATCAGGCCCACACAGAATCTGAGGCCTGGCAAGGGGGCGGGACATTTCCGAAACACGCTAGAAGTGGTTGACCAATCACAACGTATTGCTCCAGTTGACTAATCAGAACAGTCAGAATCAAACACCCAGACTCCCTATAGATCATCACTCGTTGAATAGAATGAGACTAAAGCACAATTGGTGCCTGATATATTCCACAGAATCGCACTCTGATCCCCTTGGCGACAGTAGCAGAGGGCTCAGCGTGGGCCCACATAAGAAAAGCACGGCAAAGTACGTCCCATCAGCATCAGAGGAGCAGCCCGGTCACACTCCGTGTGAGTGAAACTGAATGACTGGCATACCATTCCATTGTCAGTCTTTCATCCATGGCATTTAGCAGCATCATGGCACCGAACAAGGGATTCCAGTGCTCGTGGTGAGCTGTAACGGAGAGAGAGATTTGCCATTGAAATGTAATCACCACTTGTGAAACGGACACTAGAAATAGTTCAGAGTTTTGTCATTGTAATGAAACATTTTTACACTTTATTGCCCTCTCTGTAATTTGTCACCCTGTCAGTTTGCTGTGTTGCCGCACATTGTCACACTGTTGGATAGAGGCAGCTATATTTCACCATTAACAGTTGACTTTAAAACTGACTTGGGTCATGATGCTCTTTTTCCAGATCTATTATTTATTTTAAAATACTTGAAATGATATGTATATATATATATATATATATATATATATATATATATATATATGTATATGTATATGTATATGTATATGTATATGTATATATGTATATAGTATTATGTTAAAAGATGAAAAATATCAGTGTTGTACAAATGTCCTGATATTTATAATGAAGAAAAATTGATCATTAAAAGGATGAAGAAAACTTTATTGTGTAGCTTTACATAATCTTTTATTGTTATTTCTTAGAAAAAAGCACAATTTAAATATTTGAAATAAATAATATAAGTATAATAAATATAATACAGAAAATTATATCATAAAGATAAATTATATCATAATATAGTAAATTATATAATAAAGATGACCTCTGAAAACCCTCATGACAGTGTGTCAAGATCGATAGGTCTTTTAAAATACCAGATCATTTGACCTTTGACATGGCCAGGTTAGTTGTGATAAAATCCAGGCGGTAAAATATATATAAAAAGGCAAAATCCCCCAAAAACTTAATATTTAATGATTAAATTATATATATATATATATATATATATATATATATATATATATACATATATACATTAAATATTCTTCTTTATAAATATCAGGACAGTTCTACAAAACTGACATTTTTCAGATTTTTTAAGTTCATACTATATATATATATATATATATATATATATATATATATATACAATGACAAAATAAACACATTAAACAAGATAAATCATATATGCTTAATTTCACAAGTATAACAAAAAGGATTAAAAATAATTTTTTTAATGCTATATTTTTGATACTTAAATGAAATTATGAAATTAAGCATATATGATTTGTCTACTACAGTATTTATAGTAAAGTAAGTATATATATATACTGTTTTGCATCACTGTATCAGAAAAATACTTTTTTGATGTGTACAAGGTGTAAGCAAATTATTTTATTACATTGATGCTTACACTACATATAAAGTTAATAAATTGTATAAAAATTTTCAAAACAATGCGGAGCCAACATGAACGCAAAGAATACATTTCTAAATTTTTAAAAGTGGGTTCCTATTCTTTATCTTGGATGTCCTTAACTGTCATCGACCCATCTAATACAAACTGCTAAAGACATGGCTGGTGAAGTATTAAAAGGGCAGTTTAGGTGTCAAAAGAGTTGCTAATGACTGGCAGTTCACTGATACCCTGACCTCAGTGCCGTGTGTCTGGGTTTAGCCACACACTTGCGTGCACAACACAGAGAGGATAGTTTACACCTTATCCTGTGGTCAGCGACGGCTCCATGGAGACGAAGGAGCAGGGTGACACTTCAGGGGTCAGTTTTTAGCCTAAACCTTTACAACTCCTAATGCCCTCTCCCAGGGCGTAAGACACCGAATACTCACTGAGATTCCGTCAAAGCCTCTTCGGGAACCACGGAGTTGGCTATCACTGGCACACGATACATTAGTGACATAATCTGAGCGGGTCTTTATGCTGCTGAGTCCTGGAGGCGC
>NC_137136.1:22859574-22922074 GCF_949319135.1 Squalius cephalus | reverse complement strand
AATCAACTAACATTAACTAACAATGAGCAATACATCTGTTATAGTATTGTTTATTAATCATATTGATCATTATTAGTTCATGTAGCTCAGGTGCATTCAACAGATACGACTTTAGATTTTAATAATGTATTAGTAAATTAACATGAACTAAGATTAATAAATGCTTTAGAAGTAGTTTTCATTGTTAGTTCATGTTAACTAATGAATTAATTAGTATTTCATTAGGAAGTTCATACTTTTAATGAAGATTTTCTTTTCTACATTATGATATATGATATTTTACATCCCTAATTTGTTTATTTTATGACCCCCAAAAATGTAAAAATTTGCATCATATAAGACATCATAAAGTGAATTCCATTCTCAATGTAATTATGAATAAATTAATAGATATAGACCAAATAGGACGCTTTCCTTGCTAATCGAACCCATTGTAAACATTTAAGCTAATATGTCCTGCTAAATTTTGATGTATTTTCTGCTTGAATGTTTCCAGACCAGACGCCGACCCCAACGCGCTTCTTGAAGAACTGTGAGGAGGTGGGTCTTTTCAGCGAGCTGGACTGCTCCATCGAGCAGGAGTTTTGCAAGGCTCAAGAGGAGGAGGACAGCAAACAGGTGAGGTTATGGTGTGAGTCTCGCAGCTGTGATGCTCACAATCACCCCATAACAATAACGCACCGAAGATCACACACGTACACGGCAGCTCCGTAGCTGAAGCAGGTAAAGATACACCCGGAGATCAGATTTGGCACCTGAGCTTCAGACTGACAGTTGTGTTCATAAGAGCGCTGTTTGTCTGGATATCACATATCACCACAATCAATCACACGCTCTTGATGCTCTTCAATTCCACGTCTGACAGTATTTTAGGGCATCATAGTCTTGCTTCTGATGCGAGTTGCTTTTCCAAAATGTAGGAAACTTTATGGTAACTTAAGATATTTCGATTTCTCAAATTCTAAAACCAGAAACATACTTTAAGTATGCAAACATAGTGACTTTAACTAACTTTAAGCAACTTTCAACTTAGCTTAGCAAAAATCTCTCTAAACTGTTTTATTCTGCCTCTTGCCACAGCAAGTCTGGATAGAGTCCATAGAGTCTGAATATTATTAATATTAAAAATCGATTAATATACTCTGTATTTGTGTGTGCTATATATTTTATACTAATTAGAGTATTGCACCGTTAGCTTAGCAACATGTCAGAGACAGTCAGACTCCATTGAAAGGGTCTCAGATCAGTTACTTTTGCTTTCATGATGGTTAGTTGCTCTTTACTAGGCAGTACGATGGGATGCGGCTCACTAGGCTTTGGAATAGAACTTCTATAGCTATTTCTGTTTTACCAAACAGAATTTTCAACAGATTTAAAAAAATTATTAATATACCCAGTAGGGGTGTAACGGTTCTCGGTAAAAAATCAAACTGTACCGTTGTATACCCACCACTTGCACATATAATATGGTTTGTTGAAAGTAACAACATGTAAAACAGACAGACAGAGTTAGGCTAATGTATGTTTCTGTCAAAGGATATGCATTTCTGGCTTCCCCTAAACTTTGTTAAATGCAAGCGCCTTATGCTCTAATATGACCAGTCATACGCCTTCATCAAAATACAAGGAAATCACTCACTGCTCTTGACTAAATAGCTTTTGTAACTTTAATAATGATTCATCTTTATTTAATTTATACAGTGAAGATTATATGCAATGTTGTTTATATGCAATATTATTACTTTATTTGTTAAATTTCTGTACCATACCAGAAAACTAATGTTAGATACCTGAAAAACCTGAAAAGCACTGTTTATTTTATTTGGATATTTGCTATATTGTATTTATTTGTCCTGTTGCTTGTAGTTTGATTGTTTGTTCTTATTTTCTTTATTTTTATTTGACAGTAGTTCTTTTTCTCCTGAACATAGCACATACCGAACCGTACCGAAACTGTGATAAAAACCAAACCGTGAGTAATTTGAACCGTTACACCCCTAATATATATATTACCCCTAATGCTATATATTTTACTCTGTTAGCTTAGCAACATGTTGAAAGTGTCTCAAATCAGTTACAAAAATATGGGTTACACTTTATTTCAGTAGTCCACTTTAGACATTCTATAGTCAGTACTTCTCCAAATTCACTCAACTGGTTGACCAATGTTGTTATATTAAACAAATTGTGCTGCTTTATTACATTTGCCTCCACACATACAATACAAGCAGATTTTTTACCTAATAAACCATCTAAGAAGTTTAAAGAAACTTTCTCAAGTTTTAAGTAATATTTCAAAGTGATAAATAGGATGAAGCCATCGTGATAACCAAACTATTGCAGGTGTTTTTATCATGTTCCTTCAAGATCTGACAACGATGTAAACAACTTCGACCCTAATGACTGTTTTACCACTTGTGACTATGCCACGAGATGACTGGCCTCAGTGACCACCACCCTACTGTATGCATGTGCATGACAGCCGTGCAGTAGATAAACTAATGGTGTCGGTTAATCTGGGGAGTTTACACTTGAGGTTTAGGGTTAGTACACCATGCCAAGTCAGCAAGCAGCAGGTTGTAGCAGGACTTTTGCTGAAAAGGCAAAAACAGGTGAGAGGGAGATATCGCCCAGAGCCTTTTCAGAGAATTCTGGTTTTCTTAAAGGAAGTGTACTAAAAATCAAATGTGGAAGCTATTTTAGCTGTTTAGAATCCCATGAGCTTAAAGGATGTGCCTTTTTAGGCAAGTTAGATTCTGTGTAGTCTCGCGTAGCCAGACCTTCAGACTGACGGCAGCTTTCATTGGCCAAGGACTGCCCAGAGGCCATCTGACTGACATGTAATCATCGTTCGTTTTGTTCCACGTCATGTTGAGGGGTGTGAAAATGTAACGTTGATGTCCCTACAATAACAGACAGGTGTGTAAAACTCTTGGACTTATTTTAAAGAGTCTATGCTGTGAACTTCACATACTTTTGAAAATCCAGCGTTTAGTTGATCCCGATAAATTCTTCTTCAATGAGGAAGTTTGGCTTCACGGCATCTTTGTTTCCAGGCAGACTGTTAAAGAAAAGACTTCTCCCGGACATCCTGTATAATTCAACCAATCAGATGACGACTTTAAAAATCCTGAAGTGTTTCCAGTTAAGTGTGCCATATGCATCAAACGTTCAGCCAGACGTTCAACCTGACGTCTGAGGCTGAGACTAGATTCTGTGTGTCTAGGTGTGCTATAATATGCGCTAAAGTATTGCTGCACTGTAAGTATTCATATTAAAGTCATAGAGTGATGCAGGGATGATACATTTTTGTAGGCCAAAACTTGGAAACAAGTTAGCATTTTGGCAATGGGTTGAATGGGTTTTTGTTTGGAAAACTCATCTACTCACTAGTCCATTGCAGCCTCATTGTGTTTGTAATTCTTGGAAACTATTTTAACTCAAGCTTTCAGGGACAACTTTATTTATTTTTTTTAAAGAAATAAGTGCAGACCCCAGGTTATGCAGAGTGAATGACCGTAGTGTAATTTGTTTTTGGCCTATGTTTAGCTTTTTACTTCTGACAATTGTATTTAGGCTTCAAAATTCATTAAAGGTGTGTTCTTTTGTGAAGATTATCATCATGAACAAAATGTTTCATCATGCACATTAGTTGGTCTAATTTTATGAAATAATCCAAAAGCCACTCGACAAATCCTATTGGAGGGACCCTTACGAAAAAGTTCATTTTATGAAGTATACTTAAGTAATGTTCAAGTATATTTTTAAGTATACATTATGAAGTATACTAATGTCAATATGTACTAGTAGTAAACTTGTAAGTGTACTATTTTAATACCGCTTGGGACTAAATTGGCCCACTTTTAGTATATAAAAGTATATGTTTAAGTGTACTATAAGTGTAACAGAAGTAAACTTTAAGTGCACAACAAGTTATTACGTTTATTACGTTTATTATTCAGAACATTATTATTACTGCAAGTGAACTTATGGGTATACTATTTACTATTTTAATACTTGTAGCAACTTTGAAGTATACTCTCAGTAAACTACTAGTTTAGTAGTTTTATACTACAAGTTTTCTTTAAGTGAACTTAACATTATACTTATAGTTTAGTTAAAATCTCATTTTTGTCAAAGACTACGCCTTGATCAGATTCAGAACGATGATCAAAAAACAGATGGAGTAGATCGAGTCCAACACCCCCAAAGCTTCACAGTCGTTTTCTCTTCATGTAAGTTTCATAAGAGTGTTTATGAAAAATTATGTAAAAAAAGTATATTTAATAGGCTACTCGATCAAAAGAGTTAACACAACTGCAAGCCAAGTATACTTTGAATACTTAATTATACTTTTAAGTATATCTCGATCAACAAGGCCAAATATACTTAGACTTTTCTGTCAGTATAAGTCAAGTATACTTAAGTGGAATTTGAAGTATATTTCTGAGAAGTACATAAAAAGTAGACTGAAAGTATACTTTCTTATTTTTAGTTTAAAAGAAGTATACTAATAGCACACTTGAATAAACTTCTTTTTCGTAAGGGGAACCAGTTTGATGCTAACTTGAGGGTTGGCCTGCAAAAATATTGCAGCACTTCCACCTTGACTTGGGTTTGAAAACTTTAAACTGTGCCTTCAAGGAGTGGCCATCAACAGACATTTCCCTTCATCTCTTACTTAGACTGAGACTCTATCTGCTACAGGAAATGCATGCATAAGCTCAGGTTTACAGTGGTGTCACACCTAAACGAGTACATAGTTTATTTCCTACCAATAATCCTCCATTTTCACACATCACGTAAATGTGTGGTTTGTTTCAGAGTGGCCTAAACCAAAGAGGCTAATATATGATGTTCAGTCAGTGCTTCGCAACTAGCAAAAATGTTCTAAAAACGTTTCGCTAACGTTCCCATGAAGTTATGAACATGTTATTTCTGAATGTTCTCTTTTTTTCTTGGTTATATGTACGTTAAGGGATCATTCCATTTTGTAATTAAGCAAATATTATGGGAATATTACTTTTGAATGTTCTCTAGACATTCTGAAACATGTTGGCCTACTAATAACGTTTCAAAGTTCCATAAATGTTATAGATGGTGTTTTGTGCTAACATTTTGAGAACATTATTAAAGACCTGATAACTTTGATGAACATTCTTTGATGAAACTAATGAACATTCTATTAATGTTACTGGAATAATGTTTGTTCTTTACTTCAAGAGAACCTTGGGAGAACTTTAGCCAAAGCCCTGAGAAGGTTCCCTGTTAGCTGGGTTCATGCCTTGTTTTCTAGTTTTAGTTCTGGTTTAGTTTAGTTCTAGTTTTGGGGCGAAATCAAATAACTTGAAATCCGCGTGGTTGTGAATTCGGCATGAGCGTGAAAGATTTCGCAAAGGATTCAACACGGATATGAAAAGCTGTTAAATTTGAAAGTAACTTTTGTTTGAGGTGTGCATACATCACTAAAATACACAATAGACAATGAATGTTTTTGTAAGTACAATCAACTTGGATGTTTAAGTAACTTCAACTTAAATTACACTAAATTGACTTAAAAAAATGTATAGATAAAATAAAACTTATTTTGTTGAGTTAAAGCAATGTAAAAGCTTATATTTTCACAACTCATTGATCTTTTTTGTACTGTGTAGTAGTTGAGTGTTGACTTGTTTGTTTTTTTAAGTTTAGTTATGTTACAATACATTGACAGTAAATATTTTCCCCCTGTTCTCATGAACCCCACCCCACCCTTTGTGTTTCTGAACAGAATATCACTCTTCATGGGCAGGGGGGCCCTAACCAGCACCAGCAGACCCACTCAAGAATGGCCAACCACGACAGCAGCATAGTAATCCAGCAGGCACTGCCCTCACCCCAGTCCAGTTCGGTCATCACTCAAGCCCCTTCCACCAACAGACAGATTGGGTAAGTCGCCCTCTCATCACCACAGTTGCGTGGGCCAGAATAAATATTGTTAGATGCGAGTCATCTGTACAGCGTTCAATAGACGAAGGCTGGTGGTTTGATATTAGTCCAAGGTCCAGGCTGCTGTTTGCATTCCTCCTATCAGAATACAGCAGTTGGCTTCCCCAAGGCGGGGGAGTAGTGATTATGTTCTTCAAAAGACTGTGTTTGAGTCTAAGTCAGATGTGTGTGTCCTATCATGGACAGCAGTGGACAACAGCTGGATTCTTGGAAGTTTTTATTTAAGTATCTGTGCTCGCTATGAAAGGTTTTGGAATTTTTCTGTTAGTAAGCTGTGCATAATTGATCCCATATTAGAGTATACTATATCTAAACACCCTTAATGGGGCAATGTGCTTTTTTTAATTGGGTAAAAGTGTGTGAGAGTGTTGGCGAGTGTCTTTACCCCAAAATAAAAAAATGTTATCATTTACTCAGCCTTATGTCATTCTAAACATGTATGACTTTTAAAACGACATTAGACCCAGAGACTAGATTAGGTCAAAGTGCAGATCGTTTGCACTTCACAGATTCAAAGTTCTGGTGTTTCACATGCACTCGCCAACACTCTCATGCACTTTTACCCAATTAAAAAAAGCACATTGCTGACTACATGATAGAAATGCTTCTCAAAAACATTAATTGAAATGAAAGATCTGGCATTTGATCAGCAAACCATTATTTAAAGGGGACCTATTAAGCCCCTTTTCACAAGATGTAATACAAGTCTCAGGTGTCCCCAGAATGTGTCTGTGAAGTTTCAGCTCCTCAAAATACCCCATAGATAATTTATTATACCATATTTTAAATGCCCATTTTTGAGTGAAAGGAAAAACATGCTGTTTTCGTGCATGTATCTTTAAATGCAAATGAGCTGCTTCTTTCTAGAAGAGGGCGGAGCCTTTACAGCTCGTGCCTCTGATACTCTGCCAGAAACCAACAAAACACGCTCACGTGGCATTGCAGTTCTTCAGCATCATGAAAGTTTATTATCTGCATGCGTTTTAAAGCCATTTCAGCCTAAACTTCTGATATATGCACTGCAAAAATGCTTTTCTTATATAGTATTTTTGTCTGGTTTCCAGTCCAAATATCTAAAAATTCTTAAATCAAGATGCATTTACTAGATTTGTAAAATTAGCTAAGATATTATGTCTTGTGTTCCGGGGGAATTAATCAAAATTAAGTGAGTTTTTGCTTAAAACAGGCAAAATAATCTGTCCATGGGGTAAGAAAAAGAATCTTAATTCAAACAGAAACAACATTTCATAGAAACGGCAAACGGCTTGTTCTGAGACACTGCTTATGATTTATGGGGATTAAAAAAAGAGGAGTGGGTGGATTTATGCCATTATAGGGTGGTTGTGTACACACACTGCCGACACACATTTGTGTTCAAACACCATGTAAATTAATTTTACATAATAGGTCTCCTTTATTTCTAAAACAATTCTTATAATTAGGGTAAGCTCATTTGCAATCTGCAAAGTGTCCTTCAAAGGGCTCACATTCCTGGGACGATTGCAGCACTCTTTGGATGTCCTGTGCATTTCGTGTGTGTTTGTGAATCTTTTTCAGTTGTCCCTGCAGTGACTCTTAAAGTTCTTCGTGTCATGTAGCCAGCTTGGGTGTGTCCCACAGTGATGACATCAGTGGTGCAGCTCTGGTGGGGATATCAGCTTTTTGGGATGACGCCCCTCTTACGCAAACACATCCCACTACTGACTCGTCTTTCTTTTTTCCTCAACAATCTTATTCCCTTTTTCTTAATGGAATGGAATTTTCTTATTCTCCGTCTCTTTGTTGCATCAGAATGCGCCCTGTCTGCAGTATAATCACCGCCCGAAACACACTCTCGAGCACATGATGGGCCGCAGGGAGAGGACAGTATCATTTTCAGAAGTGGTGGAGATTTAGGATGAAGATTAGAGGCTCAGTTCTGCAGCTGTCTCCAAAATCACTGATTTATTGCACATAACACCAGATTTTCATAAACAAGATGTTTCATGATAAAACTGTCACTTAGCAAGTTGATATATGGGTGCTTTTTTCAGAACCTACCATCTTATTGGCAAATCAATAACACACACTTTGCTTAATGTCTAAATGCATAAAATCTCATGCGTTTGATTATTTGTATGAGGTGTATGAAGGCACACTGCATATTGTTATGCCAATGGTGAGACAGGATAGGTGGGGTAGGTGCCCAGATTGGACAACTTGTGAATATTGGATGGAAGGCCTGTCAATCAAGTTGATTGACGGTCTGACAGTCCATTTGTTCTGGAAAAGGGATGGAATTACAGTCGAAGAAAGAGAGAGAGGATAAGAGACTGACAGAAACTTGTTAGTTCTCCTTTCTTTGCTGCATTAACTTTCCTTAGACATCAAAAATTGTTAAACAATCAAAATATTGTAGTAAATCTGTAAATGAGTTGTGAAAAATGCGCTGATTTTTCTTTTGTTTTGCGCGGCATCGGCACAATAAGTGCAGGGTTTCGGCAGTAATGCTGAAGGCTGCCATGAATGCTCTGCTGTGTTTCAGACTGTAGAAATGAAAGGTGAATATAAATTCATGCAGAGCATATGCAACGTCAATGCTGTTTTTGTGTTGGAACGTGGGTGTGCATGTGCCAAAGCTGTAAAGAAACCGTTTATAGCATTCATTATGGATGGACACTCATGCAGCTCAGATATTATAAAGTCTTTGGTCTTTTATGGGAACTACATAATTTATTGGGAGAAGCTGTGTTAGTCTAAAAGTAATTGGTGAATCTCATGAAACCTGTCAAGAACTGATGGGTCACATTTCACTCCAGAATCAATGTGAAATGATATATATTTTTGTTAATATTTTGAATTAGATTTTATTTTTATATTTTCTGTTTTCACTTTAATTTTAGTAAAACGTTTTTAATAATTTTGTTGTGTGCTTTTGTCATTTCTTTATTTTTTATAAAAAAAGTCTTAATTTTTATGACTGAGAATGAGAAATGTTGCCTTTGCAGCTAGATCGTTTTTTAAAATCTTTCATTTAAATTAAAGTTGATTTATTTCATAAATAGCTTTAGTTAACAGTAATAACCCTGGGTAGTATTTGTTGTACTGCCTTTGATGTAGCTTTAAATAATGATAAAAAGATTAACTGTAATAAAGAACATAAAGGATTACTGTAGTGACAGGACAATGTGCTCAGCTGTCAGAAAAGTAACTACTTTATTTCTATTGCATGTGTTATGTGACCTGGACATGTGAGATTCATCCAATCACAGTTTGCATTAATGTTCTGAAGTCTTTCTGGTTGGTCTTGGAAGATCTTCTCATAATACATTTTTGTTACATCTTTGTTGATGTCCATTGAAAACTGCAACTCCCTAGGACTCCACAAGTGTGAGAGTGATTGTTTTGTTACGGGGACTGTGGAGGTCAGGGGTCAGCCTATGGAAGCGTGTATCAGTGTGTTTGGAAATGTCCACCTCAGCAGGAAAAAAAGGCTTTCAATCCCCTCAGCACAGAAACTCCACTTCCCGCAGGAAGCCATCGAGGCCAGTTAGTGCCTCTGTCCACAAACCATTTAATCTTCTCTTCCTGCTGCTCTGAACTGAAGAATCATGCCACGATTGAACTAAAAATCATGAATGATGCTGTATTGACGTGCATGATTTTGAAATACTCTGCTGTTGTGAAATGTTAATGTCTAAATATTACACTATTCCTAGAAAGGGGAGGTGAATCATAAATTCGGCTTAAAATTTGGTGTATCGAATGGCAGGCTTACATCACAGTTGCCGGAATATTTTCTATGGCGAATTGATCACCTATAGATATGACATGGTTCCGTCTGAGAAGACTCACTATTTAGAGGCTATTGTAGTTAGCATTTTATTTTGCAGTCCTGTTCAGCATGTACATACTATGTACTTATTATAGCAATTACAATAATTGGGTTATATAACTAGATACTAATCCTGAACCCCCCTAAACCTGACCTTAACCCATGTAGTTACCTTATACCAGTACTTTCTTGGGTAACTACACTGTAAGTACACCTGTACTGTAAAACACACACACACGCGCACTCACGCTCACCCACACACACACACAATGATTTTTTTATACTGTACAAACTGTATATTCTATCCCCTTACACTAACCCTACCCCTTAACCTACCCGTCACACAAAACTTTCTGCATTTTTACATTTTCAGAAAACCACTTAGTATGATATCAGGACCACACACACACACACACACACACACACACACACACACACACACACACACACACACACACACACACAAATAAATAGCAAAGTATAAAATTTACAACTATAAAACCAGATTTCTTATTCTGCCCCCCCCCCTCCCTCCCCTCCCCCCCTCCCCTCCCCCCCCCCCTCCTCCTCCTCCTCCTCCTCCTCCATCTCTACAAATGTAATTAACTGTACAGTGATTGTGAACGACTGCAGTAAGCTTAATCCAGGGTCCATCTGCTTTCTGGGTTTCTTGAGATGTGAAGATTGACAGAGTTATACAGCGTCCATTGAATTAGGATAACAAGTCATTTTCATTGCTCCGCCATGTTTGCTGAAGAGCTTTGGAGGCTTGGAATCAATTAAGATTGGCTTTCCTCAAGTCTGCCTGCTTAACAGGGCTCAGGCGGGGGCCCACAGCTGTGAAACCCAAGGACCCTCAACCCCCAACTTTTCCTGTGATTCTCCCAGTGTTCCTTTATGCTTTTTTCTCCCCTTTTTTCACATCAGCCCTGCTAAAAAGGCAGAATTATGTTGTGTTTTGAATGCTAGTCCCCAGGATCGGATGCTAATATACTGTATATTTTTAAGGGATAGTTAATCTTTTACTCATCATCTTATCATTCCAAACTTGTATGACTTACTTTCTACTGTGGAACACAAAATATATTTTGAAGAATGTTCCATCATTTTTTTTTTTGGACCCCATTGACTTTCATTTGTATTGACAAAAATATCTGAGTCTCGTGTGTTGAATGAACTTTTCCTTTTACTAGATTAAGCTTGGTCAACAAGTTTTATCAGAAAGATCATGCTCTTTAACTAGCTAAGTTTTGCATGGCTACAGTGTGCCGGTTCACATGATAGACTAAGCACTAACCATCATGAACCAGCTGGTCTTTTCAGGAGGGAATACCGTCTCTCAGAGAGGTATAAAGGGGGTTGGAGAACCTCAGAGAGGCAATTTGACAAAAAAAAGTTTAACCTGGACCCTTCTTGACTAACAAAGAAAGGGAAAATGAAAAGACAGAGCACAGGGAATCTGAATGTCATGGCTATTCAAAGGGGAAAGGGTGATCTAAATGATCTGAATGCTTGCTGCATGTAAATTACTAACATCTGTTCCTGAGTCATGTCAGTGTTAAATATGTTAGACATAGTCAGTTGCTTGAGATAAAACACTGTGAGGGGGGCTCAATCTCTTTGACTGACTGATAAGAGAGTACAGGGGTTGGAGAACGTTGGTAATGGCGAATACTAAATCTAACTAGTGTCTGAATGGTGGCCGTACAGACTGAAGGAGAGACGGAAATGGGAGAACAATAGTTCTTTTCTTCTTGAGCTCTGGTGATTGACACTGACAGTTTTAGTTGAAACACACTTGCGACAGCCGATATAATAGATACAAAATGGATGGCAAGGCAAACTGTCATTCGTGCCATATAAATATGATTACCAGGAACAGCTCAGTGTAAATTCCTTTGAGACATTTCCTGTGTTACATCCACAGTGAAACATTTCCAGTCGATGTAGAAAACAAAACAAAAACAAAAGCAGCTTTAACCAGTGTATAACAAGCATGCTAACAGTTAGCATGCAAGTTAAGAACTTTATAAATCCAAAATAACTCCCTTTAGATCACTTCCTTTTCTATTACTAAAGAATCAAGCAAAAATTCCCCAAGCTGACACAAGGAAAAAAAACCTATGAATATTATGTTCCACCTCAAATAGATTCTTCCTCTCATATATATATATATGTATATATGTATATATATATATGTATATATATATATATAGAATAGTGCAGACTTATTTTATGCATTTTGCACTATTAAAAAGTTGTGCAAACCTCCATCAGCCTGCAGGAAGTTCTTGTAGCTCCTCTGCGAATTTAATGCCATTTGAAAGGTAAATTTCAAACAGCCAATCAAACCCAAACCACTCACTTTATTGCAGTGCATGCAGTTTGCGTGCATGTGTGTTTTCACACCTCTGAACCTAAGAGGAGCTGGTTTTCACACCCTTAAAGAACAGGAAGATTGTGGGGTATTTTGGTGCTTGAAAAGGAAGCTGTGTCCTGCAACACAACAGCATGAGATGCAGTGACTCAGTCACCTGTTTCAACCGTTAGAGAGGCCATGTCCGAATTCCTTTGAATTTGATGAGAACTTGCTTATTGACCATTGAAGTACATTTTGTTGGTATACAGGTGTATAGTTTAAATACATTCACAGACATGCTTCATCTGCCATGTTAGCATTGTCCTTTGACCCGTATGTTCTTTGACCTATGACTTACTAACAGCAGCTGTGAAAATAATTTACTTGGGTGTAACACAAACACTACCTAACCACAAAGATAACTTTCTTTATAACACTGGCACTTGAAAATAGCATACTTATTTGATATGCTAATTGGGATTTTTTTCTTTATTTCTTTATTTATTGACTTTATTTCTCACAATTTGACTGTATTTTTTTTCTTTCTTGCAATTGAGTCTGTATCTCAATCTACAAAATAGATCATAAAAAAATCACAGTTTGTAGTTTACATGTGACTTCACAATTGGGAATTTATTTTGTTAATTGTGATTTTATATCACACAATACGACTTTATTTATTCAATGTAATCATAATTGCAACCTTATATCTTGCAATTGCAAATTTATATCAAACAGTGAGACTTTGTATCTCAGAATATGACTTCATGTCTGATTTTAAAACTTTATTCCACAATTAGCAGTAGACTACGGTTACGTATGCCTCTGAACTTGGGGGGTTGCCAGGTGAACTGAATCGCATAGCCGAGTCTGATGGTTCGAATGAGCCGGTGAGACAGGCTGGGAAGCGCTAGCCAGGCTCCCAGAGCCTGTACAAGCAGGGTCAGAGGGACCACAGACATACCCGTAGTGGGGCAGCGAGGTGGAACGTGGTGCAACACTTACCTGGTTCCACAATTGGGCAGGGGGTGCGTGAGAAGGCTTGGTTGCGTCCTCAAAGAGCACGCTGCTGCCCGCTGGTGATAGAAGAGGGGGCTGAGCAGGGTTCGAATTATGATTTCATCTTTGTGGGGGTCTCTTTAAAAAAAGAAAAAAAAGTAGCCTATGAGCAGGCGCGGTGTAGCTTACTAATGTAAATAAATAAAAATGTTTAATAAAAAAGCGTTGCTAACACAATTCAATTTAAATAGTACATTTGGTTTAATTTGTCGTTTAATGAGGTCTAATATGTTATGAATAAATAAATAGATCCGACTATTTTGCGCGTGTATTTAAGTGGTCCAGTGGTAGAACTTTTGCCAAGCGTGTCAGAGGTTCTGGGTTCTAATCCGCACTCGTATTTTTTTTTTCTCATCAAAACCGATGTTAATCAGTGGTTGTATATCAGGCAAGGACACGTTTGTGTGCATTTTGTTTTGTAATTTCAAACGGATTGAAGCGCGCATCCGAGTAGGGGTGTGCCGGTTTCAGAATTGGTGATGACGGTTATGGCGTGAGTCAAATGTGATGGTTGGGGGGGGGGGAGTCCTTTCTGCATCCTTTCTGTTCTAGAAAGGATGCAGCAAAGATATTTAATGCTAATGTATGAGGCATAGGCCTACGCTGAGTTTCATTCATTTACGATGAGATGCGCTCTAGTTCACAATGCAATGCAAGTGAACGCGGCGCACCGGCGCCTCCATGTCACGGTTATTATATTGTCATTTGCTTTTTATTTATTAAATACATACAATTGGTTGATGAAACATTTATTAAAATTAAGATACAATGTGTACAAAACGAAATTTGCTTTAAAAAAAGGCTTTCTACAAAGAAATACTTAATGAAGTGGTAAAAATCATGTCTGACGATTTACAAAACAAAATTTGCGTTGGTACTTGGCAAAGAATCAAATATAGTTGGAAACGACGTAGACCATTAATTACACAGACTGTTAACAATTGTTTTTAATTAGTGTTTAAACATTCTCTATGATAAAAAAATGTTTGTAAAATTTTTTTTAATAACACGGTTTTGGCGGTTATACAGATCTAATGACGGTGTTCAACAATAACCGTCGGTCTCACGGTTATATACTAACCGTCACACCCCTACGTCCGAGTGAAGACTGTGCGCGGGCCACAAGAGAACACAGTATCCGCTGATCGCAGCGGCAGCGAGCACTTTGATCACTTGATTTAAAAAACAACACTTTTCAGCGCTAGATCGCCTCTTATTTAGCAAACGAACTAAATTAATGCTCTTCTAGTTAACTGAAGATGTTTTATTTTTTTTTTTATTGGTATATTAGTGCCGCGAGATGTTTCAAAAGTGGTGGGGACAATATCAACCTTAGCAAAAAGTGGTGGGGACATGTCCCACCCGCAAATTAAGCCTATGTTAAAATAACACTTGCCTGATGGGTTATGCTACTGCTAGATCAGACATTGACGTCACTTCTGTGAGTTGAGAAAAGTCAGTAAAATTCCTGGCAGAAAGTGAAGCACAAAGATGTAGTGTGTGATGACCATCCGAGATCCCGCGAGATCCATGTGTTTGGCATCTTGTCCTATCTTTTAAGTCACGCTACAGTAGTCTGAAGGAAAAAGTGCTTTATTTGTAATTTAAAATAATGGTGCTGATGATTTTTAGAGACCCCCACAGGTGTATGATTTTACTGCTTTCATGGGAGCTCATCCTCTCTCTATGGGAGCTCAGCTCCCACTGGCTCCCACATAATTCGAACCATGGGGCTGAGGGTGGCAAGGCATAGCGTCGCACACCGCCAACCTCGCCCTCTTGGGACCCAGAGATAGAGGAAGTTGCTTGTTACTGAGAATTTGGGTACCCCTGGATGCCAGTGCCGGAACAGAAGTGCAACAAAAGATTCTCCACCCGGCCCTCCTCCGGGGGAAGAGCAGCTCCATCCATCTTCGGATTGCCCGTCTCTGGGGTGGAGTTTCACCGACGCTTGGAGGATTTAGTGAGATGGGTGGCATCGTATCCCTGTGGGAGGGCTCGATGTCACGGCTGAGCTGGCCGGCCAGAGCGCTTGTTTTTCTACCACAGGGGAATGGACGCCCATGGCCTTGGGAATGGTCTGGTAGGCTCTTGATTGCCTCGGCCGGCTTCTGGAATGCCAAGAACTATTGGGCATACTCCTCGACAGCATCGCCGAAAAGGCCAACTTGTGAGATGGGAGCACCAAGAAAGCATGCTTTGTCGACACCTCACACCCCTACAAGGTGTAGCCAGGGGACACTTCTGGACCATGAAGGTGGGCATCGTCCAGCCGAGGGCCTGCGCTGTGACTTGATCACGGTCAGTTATCGTGCGTAGTTCCTGCATCAACCCCGGCTCAGAACTACCCTCGTGCATATGAGTGCTTCGGCTTAGTAAACTTGCAGGGTGCCATATTGCAGGGTGGAGGCGGCCTAACCAACAGCACTGTAAGCCCCAGCAGCAAGTTGCTGTTGTTTCACAGGTGCTGGATGGGACGCCAATGTCCATTGGCTCGTTTAGTTTATAGTGGTAGGTGATTGGACTCTAAGGCGAGATACCAATACGTTTGTGACGTTCCGACGTGACGTTGAACGTGACCGACTGAAAGGGAACTACAGCTACATAAACTACATTATATAAACAAAAAGCTCACTGGAAAAAGCATACATTGACTACAACATAATCAGTTATTAATATTTTGTTGGTTCTATCTTGTTTTTGTATGTTTCATTGCGTTATTTTTCATATCAACGAGTTTGTCAAATCACAAGTAAAGCAATTGACTCCACAGCTACACAATATGCTTACAAATTTTTTTTTATAATATTTGAATAAAGGATGAAGATGTCAATCACTTTTCATCACCACTTTTTAATCTCACAATTTGATATAAATATAAAATAAATCATAAAAATATCTCTTTTTTTTACTTTGCACGGGACTATACTTTGAAATTGTGATTTTATTTCTTGTAATTTCTACTTTACATCTCACAATATGACTTTATATCTCACAATTGTGACTTTATTTCCTGTAATTGGGACATGTATTTCTTATATATTACAATATGACTGTATGACTGTTTACAAACTTCCCCCTTTTTTATTAAAGTCAAGAAAGTCAATGTTACCTTCTTTTTCGTTCTTTTACGACATTGTAGAATTGAAATGCTTGCGTACTGCACAGTTTTATGCCTCCAACCTGTCAAAACTTGATACTTGCTTTTTAGGACTCTGATTCACCCTAGCCGAGGCAGCGTGCAGTGTTGTTTTTGTGTGAGGCTGCATAGGAGGGCCCTCTCAAACCCTCCCCCACCCCCCTCCAGTTCCTCTTGTGGGCCAAAACACAGACGTCATCGATTTCTTCACAGACTGCTTTCAATCACATTGATCAAAAACGCAGAACCTCATTGTTAGGATTCTAACTCTGTGACCCCTCTTATGGAAAAACAAACTATGGTTGATGTTTTAGCTAATTACGGCATACAGAGAAAGCCAAAACTTGTGGTCGTCCAGCCTGAGATAATCTTACCATGTAGGGTGGCATCTTCTGGATGTGTGCCTGGATTGTGCATGTCTGAAAGAGAAAGAACTTCAGAGGACAGAAGGAAACAGAAAGAGAGAGAATACAGACGGGCAGGATGTACATCTGAGCTGAATTAGAGTGAGCTCATTGTGTACGGCGTAGGGTTTAATAGTGCGTTTGGAGAGGAACGCCCAGGCCCTGCTCCTCTCATTCCAGCACCACTGTGTCATCCTCGTCCACCACACAGACACATGCAGAAACGCACACATACTCCTGCAAAGAGAGGGACAGAGAGAGAGAGAGAGAGAGAGAGAGAGAGAGAGAGATACCCTCAGAGCAGACAACAGGAAGACAGGAAGAGAGGGAAAGGGGACCTTGATTGAGAATATGAAAGAATGGAGAAGGGGAAGAGGAAAGGATCTGGGGTGTTGAATAGTCAAGAGAAAATCAAGTGATCAGGTGGACATGAAAGACTTTAATAAAGTATTTTATATGGATATAAATAACAGGGACAGGTGTACTTTGGGGTCCATAAGTCTTGAGATCACATTGAAAATTTGGGATTCAAAATCTAATTTGAACCTTTTTTTAAAGTAAAACAAAGAAATGTTATAAAATTTAATTATTTAATTATTTACGATACTGCACTAAATAGCAAACACAAGGATGCCTTTCTTGGTATCTATAGTCTTTACCGTCACAGTTCTTTAATGTGGGATCTTCAATCTTCCTCAGCCTTTTTGGGATTGCACACTATCCACTGGTTGCACACATCACACTATTTCTAAATTTAAAGAAGTAAATTTGTGACTGTGTGCTTGTAAAAAAAGGTCAGATGTTCCTGTCTTCATTGAAGCACAAGATGCTTTTTGAATTCCAGAATGATCAGCAGGTTTTACACAAACTTGCCCAAATTTACGCAGATAATTTGTAGCGTCATTTGTTAAAATAATGGAAAAACATAGAGCTCTCGGTCTATTGGACCCCACTATAGGTCATTAGAAAACACGTTGATGTGGTACTATGGTTCATGGTGGTGTGAGATTGTAATACCATGGTACATTGCTCTGTGCCATGAAAACATACTGTTTTCATGATATTTCTTTTATGGTAATATGATATCATTGTACATTCTTTTAAGAATGTGAAGGAGCCCAAGGTAGACATTACACATTCTGTGGTTTCACAGCTGTTTGACGAACAAGTGACACTTTAAAGTCAGCATGAAACAGCATTTGAATCCACACCATTTTTTTTCTCCATAATTTGACATGTTTACAAATCAAACAGGATATTCAGTGAGAAAAAAAAAGTTGGGTGGAATCTGATTTTATCCTTTGGGAATTGATTGGAACCTGAAAAAAAATTGTCTCCAAATGACTTCTTTGGAATTATGTATCAGAAATATTCACAATAAAGTCCCCAATATACTCACAGCAATGACTTTTTTTGTTCTTTGCACAGGGGTACAAAGAAGTTTGAAATTTGTGTTTGTAAACTTTCCGAGCATGGAAAGTTTTCTGGAAAATTTGCACTAGTGAGTCGTTTCAAAAGCATCAAAACGAAATCCCAAAAACTTTGTTTTGGCTAAAATGAATTCAAAATGACATCATTTGTCCTTCGATTTCGCTTGAAGAATATCGGGGCCATAAGTCTAAGATCTTGTATTAAGAATGTAAATAGCATCTAATTTTAATTTTATTCAACTTTTAAATGACAATGATTAAAATTGTATTCATTAGACCAAGGGAAATTGACAAGGGAAGTTGGTGTGGAATTGAGAGCTGGGATGTCATAATGAATTGTTTGCAAAGCCATTAGGCTGTAAAAAAAATTATTATTGAAGTAGGCAAAACAAAGATTTCTGTCATTTTACTCCAAAATTTTGTTTAATTCAATGTTACTTGCTGTTTCTTTCTAATTAATTGAGAAATCTACAAGCAATTTCTGAGGGAAAATAGTTTCGAAGTAAATCCATTCTTTTTGTGTGCCTTTTGCCTTTCCATGGCTAAGAGTGCTATTGAAAAGCCATGGGAAGGATTCAAGTCATGCTGCTCTCAGTGTGATGAATTTGACGGACAGGTGGGGGCGGAGCCTGAAACCTCCCTCGGTCAGTCATGCTGGAAATCTCTCAGCATAGTTTCAGTCATGGGAAGAAACAACTGGCTGGCCTTGAGCCAAACCACTCTCTGTTTGTCTGTCTCTCTCTCTCTCTCTCTCTCTCTCTCTCTCTCTCTCTCTCTCTCTCTCTCTCTCTCTCTCTCTCTCTCTCTCTCTCTCTCTCTCTCTCTCTCTCTCTTTTCCCCCCTCACACTGTCTTTCTCTCTCAGCCGGCTGGGATGAGAGATGTATCCGTGCATAATTGGGGCTTTGTGGTGAGCTGTGCCATGCTTGCTTGCCCTGAGGTATTCCAAGATAAGTCTCTCGCCGTTGTTCTCATTGACAGACTTTGACTTTACGCGGGCCTTCAATCTAGTGAAGTCCCTCCTCCGAATGGCGCTTTTTCATCGCCCCGTCCTCACCGGTCTTTAATGAGACTCAGGCTCCCTCACGGCCCTTCTCAGCTTGATTTATTTGATCAGATTCATATGATTCTACCCACTCTGCAGTCCTTGGTCCCGTGGCAAGCCCGTTCGCTCTCTCTCTCTCTGAGTGTGATTAAAGTGGTAAATCAGGGGCAGGTCCTGTGCTGTGTTTACTCGGACGCCAGGCAGCTGCAAGCTGTTTGGCCTCTCTCTGTTTCTCCCGCTGTTTAGGCCCATTGCCATGGAGACCGCACCACCGTCTCCCAGCGGCTGGAACCGTGCCCCGGGCTGTTTTGGTTACATTCACACAGCGAATGTACGAAAAAAAAAAGAGAAACGTTTTTGCACCATCGCTGCTGCAGTGTCTGCTCAAGTTAGTGTGGTGCAATGAGTAAGAGAGAGAGAGAGAGAACATGGTATTTAGAGAGAGATGGTGAGAGAGTGTAGACTTAAAAAGAGAGGTAGATGGGGAGAGGGTTTGGGGGGGGGGGGGGGGGGGGGGGCCGTAAGAAGCCAAGAGCATTACATCATTGCTGGAGTGGAGTCAGAAGGGAAGGATATGAGTCAGTGGGCTGACTGTGCCTGGCTCTCTCTCTCTCTCTCTCTCTCTCTCTCTCTCTCTCTCTCTCTCTCTCTCTCTCTCTCTCTCTCTCTCTCTCTCGATCTCTTTCTGGCTCTTGTCTCTCTCCCTGAAGTGGTAGTCAAGCCTCTTACACTGAAGTCACTTCAGTTGGGCATGTAGAGATGGGTGAATGCGCTTATAGTGGCATTTAAACTGTGTTACATTTTATAATTTCTCCTACTTACCATGATCATAAGTTTAGGACAGCTGTAGAAAGATTGAATGCAACATGTATTGTTTATGTAAAGACTTGAATTATGTGCAATTTTCCAGAATTTTTGGAATTCCTCTCTAGATTGTGTTGAAGAATGCATTGAATGTTAGTATCCAGAATTGACAGTCTTGTATAATTTTTCAAAAAAAAAAAAAAAAATTCTAGATTATGTTATGTATTAAATGTATGTTAGATTGTGTATTAAATATCAAAACTTGTTCTGTAACATTGAATATGTTTATCCAGAATCTACAATCTTTTAGAATTCTTTTTTAAGAGTTGTCTTTGTATTCTAGAACCTACTATAATATGCTTATATTTACAATGGTTATGAAATAGTATGTTTAAAGTCTTGAATTATGTGTAGAATCTGTAATTTTATAGAATTCTTGAAGAATGCACTGAATGTCACTCTCCAGAATAAAGAAACTTCTAGAATTTTTCTCTATTTTTTATGTCTAAAGTTATTAAATATAACTATCCAAAATTCATAATATTTTTTATCTTTTTATAGAATGCTTTGAATGGCCTTATCTAAAATATACAAACTTCCTAAGGATCCTAGAAATCTTCTAGAGTTCTATTGTAGATTATGTTCTAAAATGTGTTGAATGTCACTAGCCAGAAACTATAATCTTCAAGAATTCTTTAAGAAGTTTCTTTTAAATTCTGTTCTAGAATGTGTTGAATGTGTGTCTATGAGCCCTATTTTAATGATCTAAGCTCATGGTCTAAAGCGCAAGTGCACTTAGGGCGTGTCCGAATCCACTTTTGCTAGTTTAACGACGGGAAAAATGGTTGGCGCGCCAGGCGCATGGTCTAAAAGGGTTGTCCCTATTCTCATAATGAGTAATGGGTGTGTTTTTGGGATTTACGTGCGTTAAACCAATCAGAGTCTCATCTCCCATTCCCTTTAAAAGCCAGTTGCGCTCGCGCCATGGCAGATTCGATGGTTACATGACGGAATTTGCAAGCGGAAAGATTGAACGTGGTGATCAGACCATCTACGGGACAAGCCGGATTCTACCATATCTTTATGTACACAATATTAATCTTTTACATCGTAATCCTTTTATATTTAATATTTGGCTAGTTTGTGTGCTGCTGGGTGTCCCTGTGTGTGTAATAAGCACGAGCAATAAGCAAGAGTGTATGCGCGTTGTGCACCCGCCTATAGGCGCATATTACTAATGTGCCCTTTAAATAAAAAAATATATATATACTGCGCCATTGACTTTAGACCTGGTTTCAGTTGGTCAACCATCCAGAAATATAATCTTCTAAAATTCATTCAGTTCCTTCCTTCCTTCCTTCCTTCCTTCCTTCCTTCCTTCCTTCCTTCCTTCCTTCCTTCCTTCCTTCCTTCCTTCCTTCCTTCCTTCCTTCCTTCCTTCCTTCCTTCCTTCCTTCCTTCCTTCCTTCCTTTCTTCCTTACTTCCTTCCTATTCTTTAGAAAAGAAGAATCTAGAACTCTTCAACACATCTTCAATTCTTTTCGTTTAGATTCTTTCTTTTAGAATGCGGTGAACATCACTTGCTAAAATGTAGAAACGTCTTCTTTCAACATTCTTCAAGTATTTTGTCTTAGATTGTATTCTGAAATGCATATGTCTAGATTATAATTTACAATCTTCTAGAATTAGGCATCATTCATTAAAAAAAGCTGAATGAGAAAATCATTCTCAAAACTTTTCTTGCATGAATGGTCGCACTGAATTGTATGTGACAATTCAAATAACAATCATTTTATAAAAGGTTTAAACAGAAATTCTCCTTGTGTTTCAAGAGTAATGCCCCGATATTCTGTTCAAGAATTCATTATGTACCGTAGTACTTCTTGTAAATGCATAATGAGACTTTAGATTATCCTGTAATGTTATAACTCTATATGCAAGGAGAGAATGGAGTAACTTCTTAAACTCTCCAGACTCGAGGCTGTCTAGTAACGTCAGTGATGTTGTGTTTGGTGTCTATTAGCTCAGAGAGAGAAAAGATAGTGGAGGATTCTGCTGAAAGAGAAAAGACGGTGAGGAATAGAAAGGGAGGAGTGATGTCATGTTGGAACAGGGAGACAGTGTGTGTAATGTGAGAGGAGAGGGTCAGGATTGCACTGTGTATGTGTGTGTGTGTGTGTGTGTTTGAGTGTGTCTGTATGCCCACCCCTCACCCTCCAGGGGTCTTATTATTCCCTCTGAAATGACAGCCTGTCATTAATACAAAATATAGAGTACATCATTCACACACATACACACACAGTCGCAGACATTCATGCACTTGATGTACACCCACATGAGCAGTTTTTCTGGGAGTATGGAAAGTTTTTGTCTGTTCTGATAATTTGCTACTTTCATAACAGGTTTATTCTTCTCTCTGTTGACACATTCTTTATTTCTCTCTCGCTGAGGAGCAGGTGAACGAGTTTGGCAGGGAACCTGTATAGCGTCTAAAGCGCCTTTCTTCCCGTTGGCCAGGTTGAGCTCTTAATTAAGGCTGTTTCCTGTTCGCTGAGTTTTAATGTGCAGCGGGACTGGCCCGTAGAGAGTTGACCCGCTCTCTGTTTCCCACTCGCTGAATGGTGGCTCAGAGCTGAGCTGTGGCTGTTCTCCACCACAATAATGTAAATCCTTTTTTACCAACTAAATTCCCTTATATTTTATTATTACACTGAACCAAAAGGCAACAAAGTCCTAGTATGCATAAAGTAGGCAAAAACAGTATGTGAAATGAGTAGTGTGTACAAATTCACGGTAATGTGCATCCAGTAGACACTTTACTATCCCATGAAGATAGTTGTGAAATGGCAGTGAAGTGATGCAACTAACACTGGTAGTTCACATGACAAGTGACAACATGGCAAATGTAGTATGTCTGGATCACATTCTTACTTCACGCATTTAGACTACACAGAACATACTTTTTAACGGTTGTGAAGTAAGTACTTATTCAAAAGTTAATCTAGAGAACCTTTGCAGTCTCTGTGTTTTGTGGCAGTTAATGAGTGCAGGTTATTAGCGGAATGCTAATGTTGTTAGCATCTTTGTTTGCTTAAAATGCTAGAGTGAAGGTATAGTTCACTGCAAAATGAAACTTCTCTCATCTTATACTCACCTTCATGTCATTTATTAATACTTACTTTTTTTTGTGGAACACAAAAAGAGTAGTTTTGCGGGATATCCTACAGTAGCTGTTTTTTTCCATACAATGAAAGTGAATGAGATTGGGGCTGTCAAGCACCAAGTATGACAAAAAATTCCAGAAAAAGTTGCTCATATAACTTGTGAACTATTCCAGGCATTGTGAACCTGAATATAAGGTAACGCAAATTAGATTTGACAGCCGAGGGGAATATTTCTAGCAAAACAATTTCAGTTTGGGTCTGTTACTCACATAGCTATTGGATGGTTTCTAAAAACTTTGCAATACAAATGTGAGGAAATGGATATTAATTGAAGTTGATTGTTTTTGCTGTTATTTGTCGATTTTGGAGCTTCATTGTATGAAAAAGAGTTTCTTCCCACAATAAAGAAAATGTGAGTTTCATTTAGGGAACTATTCCTTTAAAAAAAATGAGCTAAATCTCAGCTGGGTGTGTATATGTGTGTTTTAGAGATGTGAGGTTGTTAAGCATGTGATGGATTGGAGTGTTAGACTCAAATGACAATATGTCAGAATGTTAATGACCGTATGTGCTTGTGTGTGTGTATACGTACACAGTAATCATGCAGTGTAAATGCTGCTATTTAGGCCGGATAAATACAGGTATTTGTTCAGGTGGGGACCCCCTCCTTTCCCTTTTAGCTGTCCGTCAGCCCTCCAATCAGACCCAAATAATGCTTGTCATCTGAGGCTAAAGGTTATTCAGACAAGCGGCGTTTCTCCACACTGTGGTGGTCCTACAGGACGGCATAATGGTGAAGTTAGTGAGTGCTATATCTGACACGTTCTACCTAAATATCAGTGTGGTCGGGGGAAGTGTAACGCTGGCAGCTTCATGCCAACCCGGAGAGGAAGTTGTGCGGTTGGTGTGTTGAAACTGCGCATTGCGTGTCACCCCAGAGGTTCTGGGAAGTGTATCGCCTGTATTAGAAAACATTGTATAGATGTTTATTGTATTATGCTATTAAACTCTCTCATGTGTTTGCAGACTTCACTAACTGTGAGAGAGATTTGTAATAGGCTGATACTCCTCTTAGCATATTTTTGTATTCATCCACACCCACGTATTTATCGAAGCACACAGACTTTGATCAGCCTTAAGGCAAGAGTAAACCTCCATTGAGAGCTTCCAGCAGAACTTCTCTTGCTGAGAAAGCCATTCTGCCTCTCTGTGCATGCCTGACTTTGTGTGATTACTTCTTAAAGAGATAGTTCGGCCAATATTTAAATTCTATTATTGGGTCGATGACATGACGCTTAATTCTTTGTTCTAGCTGTTATATAAAAATGAAAAAACTGTCAATAAGTCTCTTAAATATCAGATAAATAAATAAATATCAGTCCTTTTTTATGATAAGGCAAGGTTATGTGAAGTCCCCATGCAAGCCATAGTGATATTTATGAATTAAAAATTAATATTTGTGAAAAAAATAACAATCATTTTTAAAATATGTACACACATATATTCGAAGTATGAGGAAAATATTTTTTTGCATAATGGTTACACCATATTGCAATTTTATAGGCATTTTTAGGATTTAAACTTTTCTTGAAAATGGCATAACAGTTTTTTAAAAAAAACATATGAAACATGAATACAAAGAGAGTACACTGTAAAAAAAAACTGCCTTAAATTTTTAAGTACTATCAACTTGGATATTTAAGTAATTTCAACTTAAATCACATTAAACTGACTCAAAAAAGGAGTTGAGTATTGTATAACATAAAAAAAGTTTTTTAAGTAAACTTATTTTGATGAGTTAAAGAAATGTAAAAACATATGTTGTCATAACTTATTGATCAAGTATTTTTAAAAACTTGGCACATGCTTTTTAAACTAGATTTTCAAAATAATCTTCATCATAGATACTTTTTTATAGATGAATTATATAAATGTTACACAACATATTATATGGGAAAGCGCAATTGGGACATTCGGCTAAATATCTCCATAGTATCTCATAAGAAAAAAAGCCTCATGGAACAATATGAGGATGAGTAAATTCTAACAGAATTTTCAGTTTTCCATGAACTATGCCTTTAGTTAGACAAAATGAGTCACTGAAAATTATTAGGAACTATGACAAACCGCAACAAGAACTGAATTCACTGACCGTATGACACCAATTCCAAATAACTGCAAATTTTTAGTGCTTGTGACGTCAGTTTCCTCAGAAGTTTCATCCGAGGAAACAGGTCAATCTCCCTTTTCCTTAATTTTTCTTTCTCTTCTTGTTCTCTGTTTTTTAGGCCAGTGCCTGGATCCCTTTCCTCGTTGCTGCACCTGAGGAACAGACAGCGACAGCCACTGCCGGCCTCCATGCCTGGCACACTGCCTGACCCCACTATGCAAGGATCGTCTGCTGTTCTGATGCCTGTGAGATCATAAATACAGCCACAAACACACACAATGCATTTGCACTTCGCAGTCGTGGTTTCCTGATGCTTCTGACAACCGAAACGCATTAATACGCTCACAAACGAATCTTTCATGCACCATTCTCATGCTTTTATCAGTAGTCTGCTTTAAATTAATGCCTTTTCCAGTGCCGTGGCCCATATCAGTGGCTGTTTTATCAGGAAGCCCATCAGCAGAGGTGTAATTTTCTACCAAAGCTCGATCCGTTTTAATTCTATTTCAGAAATGTCAATAGGAACCTGAATGCAGGCTGAAGAAGGAGTGTGTGTGTGTGTGTGTGTGTGTGTGTGTGTGTGTGTGTGTGTGTGTGTGTGTGTGTGTGTATCCGTGTGTGTGTGTGTGTGCGAGCCGCCCATATCAGGGTTCTAATGACACAACACATGTTCTCATTGTAACATAAGCCAGTCCATGTTGGCTATAGAGGTAAAAGCACAGAGTTGATTAAATTAAAATAGGACGTTTTTTTTCTCTCTCGATTGACATCCCAAGAAAGGGGTGCAGGGTGGGGTGATATTTTTAAACCAAATATTCCTCCAATAATTACTGCGGACTGCTGCGCTTTCACCCTGCAATAGGTCATCAGGGGGTTGGAAAGGGGGGTCGGAGGGAGATCTTGGAGGTCTTGGGTTTTAGTAACAGGACCCCCAGTCTCTCAATCACACACACACACACACATATTGAAAGTACCATTTTACAGTTTCCCTCACCTTAAACTGAACGTAAATCACCAGCGCACTCTTTGTATGAGTGCAAACATCTAAAACCTCCATTTCAGCCTTTTAGTCGCATTTAATTGAGACTTTCTGAATTAAGATATTCTATCATGCTCACAGAACTGAGCTTTGGTTGAGTTTGTGGTCTTGTTAATAGTCCTATTTTAGGCTTCACACTTCTGCAGTATTCAGCTTCCTCTCTTAGCTTCTCTTTGACTGCTGATTTTCCCGCAGAGTTGTGGAATATGTATAAATACACACATTAAACCACATGCATATATTTATGTAGCTATCTAAATGTGATGTTCGGCCATGGACTTTTACATATAAAGCTTTTTTTAAATACTAAAGTGTGACCCTAAACCTAAAATAACTTATAAATAATTAAATAATTAAATAATACTAATATCAACTGTTTAGATTATGAATAAATGTTAATTTATAACTTTAGTGTTATTGGAATTAAGAACATGTACTGTATATTCAAATATTTTAAGCCACTTTACCCTTTGATGAAGGTCAAAGCTACTTTTACTTTTTTACTACTACATATTGACAAAATTATTTTAAACCATCCAAAAACGCATACATAAATACAAATTAATATATTAATAATATTTAATAATAAATACTTAAGATTATTGCATTATAAATAAATATTAACTATTATGTTTTGTGTTTTTAGACTACAACATGAACAATTATAAACCAAATGTCTCCATGATGTTCCCATCTGTAAAAAATTATATGATCAATAAGTTATGTTAGCATATGTTTTTGCATTGCTTTAACTCATCAAAATAAGTTGAGCAATATGTAACGTTTTTTTATGTCATACAAGATTCAACTCATTTTTAACTCAGTTTAATGTAATTTAAGTTGAAATGACTTAAATGTCCAAGTTGATTGTACTTAAAAATTGAAGGCATGCAGCAACTTTTATTACATTGTAATTGTAGTAATGCTTTTCAGTAATTTTGTCCCCAAAGTAATGTAAAAGATTTACACACTTACATTGTAGCTTGCTGTGAAATTGCTTTGTTTTTGAAAATGTAATTTTTTATTCAATTAGTTTCATGCATTGATGTGTTTGGTTCTAAAGTATTATATTCACGTTTGTGGGTACAGATGGAGAGGCAAATGTCTATGGGCTCCAACATGATGGGCATGCAAGGCCCCGCCCACAACAGCTCATGCTCCTCCCCTCATGTTCCATCCATGCACTCAGAAGCAAAGCTGGTGAGTCAGTCATCAACACACACACATACTTGCATATTTTCTTGCTTGCCTGGCCTGTATAATTTGATTTGTGACTTTATTTTTATATCTTCTGTTTCTATCTTCTTATAGTTATGGAACTAGTCACCCGTATAAGATACACAACACAAGCACGTATGAGCATAAGAAAACTTCTTTCTTTCTGTTGCTCATATACACGCAGCCCCCCCCCACACACACACACACACACACACACACACACACACACACACACACACACACACGTCTTTCTCTCTTTCACTGCAATGTATGCCAGCTTGTCCGATGTATATCTTGATGCCCTGAACATACACTTGTGGCTTTGCTGCTTGTTAGCACTAGTTCGGCATGGTGGTGATCTCATCAGAAACAAAGCAGTCAGTCAGAGCTCACGGAGACAGAGAGAACGAGAAAAAGAGAAAGAAATAGACTGGTGGAGAAAGCCTGAATTGAAAGAAAAGGAATATTTGTTTTTTTTACACATTTCATCAATTTGTCCAGATGACAAGACAAAGTTATTTATAGTTCTCTAGTTGCTACAGGAATGTACAAATCTCATTAATTGATATAGTGTTAATTTACGAAATTGCTAAAATTGTTTTGTAACTTTGTAATATACTGACCACAGATACATAGTACACTATACATAGAGGGCTCATTAGCGGCTGTTTCAATGGGACGCCATGCCATGTTAGAACGGTCAAAGCCTGTCCATAAACACCCGAGAGCAAGTTGACGGGACGTCTGCAACTATAGTTATACATATATATAAATATCTATATCTGCAATAGACTGGAGCAGATTATTTTTATAGGATTTAGTTTATCACTAGCCTCGTTTCCATTACCCTTCAAATTGCACAAATTGAAATTGCGAATTGAAAATACGCCCAATGGAAACACGTCAATTTCGCAAAAACTCCCATTTATCGCAAAAAAGTTTTTACGCTCGTATGAGGGGGTTTTTCAGGCAATTCGGAAAATAAATATTTCGCAAAACTGCAATGGAAACAGTTTTTGCGCATTTACAGGTCAGCTGACGTAGATGACGCAGTGTGTTTGGACAGAATATGAGACAGAGTTCTTTATTAAATTCATATAAGACAAAAGAATTACCGGAATAATGGATTCTAAACCTCAAAGAAATGCCACAATCAAGACCTCAGAGCAGAAATGAGGGAGAAACACCCAGAAACACCTCATATGTGCCGCTCACAAGTATAAGGGTCTTTCCTTGCCATTAATGCTTGGATAACATGCCTACGTTTCCTGCCATTAATAATAATAATGTCTAGTGCGGTACGTGGCTGTGATATATATAAACTTACCAACGTCCGTTGCCATGATTTTTGGAATAATTATCGCGAGACGAAAAAATTGCATTTTAGTCGCATAACATCGGTTAATGGAAACGCCGTCATTTCGCAATAGTTTTTTAGCGATATTTAGAAAACATCGCAAAAGTTTTGCCCAAATCTTTAATGGAAACGCGCCTACTGTTAGATAGGTTCATCAACTGTCTGGTTACCGACATTCTTCAAAATATCTTCCTTTGCGTTCAGAAGAAGAAAGAAATCGTTTGAAACAACTTGAGGGCGAGTAAATGATGACAGAATTTTCATTTTGAAGTGAACTATTCCTTTAATACATATAAAAACAAACCAACACACGCTCACCTGCGAAGGTTTATAACATTTCTTTGGGAATTTAAATCTTATCGTTTTTTACAATCAGAGACTGTGCAGTGTTGTGGCATCTTGGAAAAACTCATTGACTTTTAGTGTGAGTGACGACAGCATCTGAAATGTTGACCGTTCCAAGATGTCGGACGCGTTGACCTGTCTGGAGCGGTCGAATGTGGCATCCACATATACATAACTATGATACTGACAACTACCTTTAGCCCTGTTTACACCTGATATTAAGATGCGTTTTGGCGAGGGAGACATTCCTGTTTACACCTGGTATTTTAATCTCTTTTGTCCACTTTCGAAACACTTCTGTCCTGATTTCTTTAAGGGAGGGTCTATGGGCGGATAAAGTATACATTTTTTCAGATCCTTCAATCTAATTGACTAAATAAACTTGCGCAATTTACATATGAACGCGCCCAGAGATGAGAGCAGCTAATTACCCTCCTCCATCCCCAGCTCCACCTCTCATCCAGTCAGGATTTGGCATTCTGATTCCTCTTGAATCAGACTAATTTCTCAGATTATGTTGTACATTAAAATAGTGACATTAATGATATTTACAATACATTCTTGTTGGTTCTGTTCTGTTTACCCTAAGGGTGGTTATTGCTGCTCTCCCTGCTGTTATCCATGCTAGGCTGCATGGATGCACAGGGAGTTCTTGCCCAGAAAAGAACCATACCGCCAATCCAAACTGTATGCTAATTGTCAGTCTTCTTTGACGATAGTGGTCCTGACAGAGCCTGTATTTAGCGTCATCCACTTGTGATCCAATCAACCAAAACGCATCTTAATACCAGGTGTAAACAGGGCCTTAAAAACAGAGAAAGCCACATGAACAAAGTCCCTTTCACACAAGCTGAGGGAAATACTAATATATAGAGACTGCAGTGTCATACACACCATCACTAAAATAATGCAGGAAGCATTAATTTAACAAGCTGAAACATAAAACTTACAGTTTACTGTAGCATTTTTAGTCTTTTACCATAAAAGTTAATGGTAAGGGTTTGTGCAGAACCGATCTGATCAATCAAGATGCATACAGGCCTATAGAAGTATCATAAATGTAGTTTATATGATTTATGCAATATATTCCAAGTCGTCTGAAACTTTTATTTATGTTTTGATGGTGAACATAATCCAAACAGCTAATTTGTGTTTATGTACATTCAAATCAAATTTGACTTTTTTGTCCCATGTAAGAAAATCATGCAGGTTTGGAACTGAGTAAATGATGACTGTGGACTATTCCAGGACGGTTACATCCGTCTGGCTGGATTTGTACAGTTACCCTAGATCCCGATAAGTTTTATTTGAGCTTCATAGCGGTGGCAAGAGGATCAGCAAGACAGATTTGGTAATTAGATTAAAATCCACTAATTATACATGTAATAATCCGGTATTTGTGGATTTGGAATTGGACTCAGGAGGGAGTTAATTATTTTGCTCTGAGAAAAAGGGGAGCGCAGACATTTCCAGAAAGGAGGCGGCTGAGATGAATAGAGAAAAACAATACAAGATAAAAGACAGAAAAGGAGGGAGAGTGTCTCTATGTCAAAGCATGAGTGATGATTCTGACGGTGGAAAGAGCGTTCGAAGAGCACTTAACTCTCTCTCCTTCCCTCTGTCCCGCTGGAGATTGATCGCCGCGTGCATTTTTTTAATCCTTTCGTTTGTTGCCATGGGAACGGGCAGGGGGAGCATAATATTACTTTAATGTGCAGTCGTATCTGTCCCCTGGCTGGACTCCAGGCTCATCCCCCCTCCATGCCTCTCTCTCGGCCCTGATTGTAATTGAATTATAAATTCCTTTTTTTTTTCTCTCTCTCTTTTGCTCCGACACATGAAACCATTTGTTTTAAGCTTTCAAGAGCCACTAAAACAATCGTATAGGAAGAATTAAACATGGGTCATTCTGCCTTTGAATGCTGGATAATGAAATTATCTGTAAGAATGTAAATATATATAAATATGTAAAATGGATGAAATTTTAAAGTGATGAAAAGCACAGCTGCCAACATCTAGTGTTCCATCAGTCAGAAATATGATTATTATAGAACAATATTTATTCATTTAATTATTATTAATGAGATCAATTATATATTAAATACTAATTATCAAACATTAATAAAACATCATTTTTGATTTTCATCAATATTTATTAATTGGATTATTATTGATTATTATTAATGATATCAATTATATATTCAATAATAATTATCAAACATGAAAAATGTGTACTGTATGCACAGTCTTTTACTTATTTTACTTATTACTTATAAATGACTTATTTTGATAATGATTATGATAATTCTGATATAATATGATAATGATTATGATCCTATGCTAAATGTACCTGAAAAACATTTTTCTTTGTTCTTTGTTTCTCTGTTTGGTAATACATTTTTTTTAATAATAATAAAAAAAGATTACATTTTTAAAAATATTTAAATAACTTAATTCAAGATACATTCTCTGAAAACAAGTCTTAATATTTTCCACAATTCTGAATTCTTTTGTTTGAATGATTTTTAGATATTTTATGATATAACAGCACAAAGATTTCTTCCAGTGCGAGATCTTTTTTTAATTCCTTTTTCGTTGTTATTACTATGGCATTGGCGCCTATGCAGCTGGGATAATGGTTGCTGTCAGGTGACCTGTTCTGGGGTGATCGGAGCCATGTGTCCCCCACATGGCCTGTCCCGGCCCAGCACAACCTCAGTGTGGAGATCCAACCCTAATCTCATTAAACAGAGATGTCGACTTATTCCAAATGGGAAATATCTCCCCCAACTGTAACCTCATACCCAACCCTCAGCCACAAGAGAGAGAGAGAGAGAGAGAGAGGGGGCCGAACTAGAGAACATGAAGAAAGCGAGAGACAGAGGAAAGTGAAAGACTGTGTATGTGAGAAAGACAGGGAGAGAGTGTGTGAGAATATAGTATGTTAGATGGTGGATCAGTGTGCAGATGTATGCGTGCGTGTGTGTCGGTGCTCTTTGGCCGATGAAGCCAAATTGATTTTGTGGTGGGCCAGGGGGTCTCCGGTGGAAAAAAAAACCTGCTAAAAGTGCTTTTGTTCCCACGGGACCGCTGTCAGATCGTCTCTCTCTCACACACACACACACACACACACACACACATACAGCGCTGTATGGCAGAGTGCCTTGCTGTCTTCATTCTCTGTGGTTAAGGTGTCATTTATCTCAGGCCAGATGTGGATGAGCAGGCTCGTGTTTGTGGCTGTTTTGCTCTTGGGCTGAGCAGCAGAATATTTATTATTAATGAAGCCCCTGATTATACGTTTCAGATATCCAGTTGTTCGATGTGCTGGGCAGATGTAGTCGTTCTGTTGTAGAAGTGGGAGTGAGATACAGTAAAGTCATTTAGTAGTATATTCAGAGTTCATAAAGACATGTTTCTCTCTTGGTTTCCTCTTTTTTTTCTTCGCTTTTTTGTATTTTCATAGACATACACTCAACAACATTCTATTTATCTCACATAACCAAACCGTGCCCGGTCATTTTGTTTTTCCTTGATTTTCCACATGCTGTGTTTTGATACATGAAAGCTCTGGTGTCTGTGGAAAAGGAAGCATGAATGCTCTTATCAGAGAGAGGAAAATGCCTGTGTATGTGCCAGCTGAACCCTGTCAAACTCACTGCGGATCCACTTTCAGTTCCACCACTGTTTTGGCTTGTGCGGGGTTTTGAAAAGAAAAGTCCCTATGAGTTTTTGCCAGTTATATACTATACAGCTTACAACTTCCTTTGAAACTTTAGTATGTAAATATTTGCTTAGAGCTATGAACTTATATATATAAAAAATAATATATCCTATTCTTAATCAGTACTTTTGTCTTGTTTTTCAGAAAAAAAAAAATGCTAAGGATTAAAATTCTAAATTTTAAAAATTTGACTTGCCCTGCCACAATTTTCACTGGCTCAACCACAAACAAAATGTTATAAATAAATGGAAAAAAAAATAGCCCTAGTTATTTTTTGTTGTTGTTTTTGACCCATGTTACCGTAACCCTCTGATGCTTTTCCGTAATTTTGGATTTTTCTTTTCTTTTTTTTTTTTTACTTCATCAGAATAGTACGAAACTTGGTAAATCATGACCGTGATTCGAAAAGGTTAAATGGTCCTGAAAAAATAGTCACACTTGTACTGTGGAAAATACCGCACTGGAATTGAATGGAAAACAAATTTAATCTAGTGGAAGCGTTTGGTGCTGCGCCCAAACAAAATCTTTCTGAAAGCTAATTTTTTTGAGATATCAAGCTCAAACTTTGGTTAGATTTATGACTTTCTCTCAGTTTTAGAGTAAAACTTATTTTGGAAAATATATATTGCATATACTGTAAATGTGAAAATAGTATTTTTTGTGCATTTTAATATAATAAACATAAAACTTTGTTCACTTTTTAAAACAATAATCTGCCATGTGTCTTCTTTAAAAAGAGACCAAACTTATGTGTTCCAAAGCATTCAAGATTTATGAAATTTTCCGGTCTATATGCTCAATTTTCAGGTCTATGCTCATAAAGTGAATAAATGAATTACAACTACTGCATACATATAATTTAGTACCAATTTAGTACAAGTAAACTAATAAAATAGGAACAAACAATCAAAGTATGAGCAATAGCACAAAAAAAGACTTTTCAGGTTTTCAGGCAAGTCTATAACAGTAGTTTTATATTATTATTATTAATGATTAGGCCTACAAAGACTAGCAAACAAGACCAAGAACGTGCATCAAGAACGTTTTATTGGATGTTTCAAACTAAACACCCGAGAAGCAAATTGTATAATATATTGAGTCTAAGTTTACAGTTTTGAATGTAAGTGGATTTTCCCCCCACTCCTTAAGTATAAATTTCACTAGATGTATTGTATCATATTTTCTAAAAATCATTTTGTGCATGGAAAGAAATGAAAGAAAGAAATGAAAATGATTCGACTAATTTCATAAGGAAAGACACAGAATAAAAGTAAATAAATAACTACAGTATGCAAAGAATCCGCAGAATGCATTGAGTTTAATGTTTGCAAGGGCATTTGCTTATAGCTGCTTCACACAAGTTCTCTTGACCAAGAACTGAAAAATCTACGACTTCTGGTTGGAATGTTAGTCTCACTATTCATGCCAATGACAGTGAAAAACAATCTGTGGTTCTTTGTTTTATCAGGGGGTAATTATCTATTGTTTACATTGTTACCAAGATGATAAATTTGTGACTAAGCGTCAGGCTAGGTGGTGAGGGTTTTTTTTTTTTTTTTTTATGAGATAAACAATACTATATGTTCCTGCTCTGTTTCTCCGGGGCCCTTGCGCTGGCACACACCGCTCAGATGACATAATCCTTGGCATGCTCTAAATGTACTCGTTTTTTTTTTTTTTACTTGAACAGTGGAAAAAAAGGAACCTTTCTTAAAGAAACATTCCACTGAGGGATACAGCTATCAAAGTGATGTAAAGTTTTTATTTGAGCGCTGGAGATTCAGGCTTATGTAATCGCACCCTCGTTCTGTAACTGTAAGTACTGAACGCAAAAGTGTTCTGTTGCAGACATACTTTAAGCACAAAGTTACATTTGTTAAATATATATATATATATATATATATATATATATATATATATATAAACAGATGTCTTATAATATCCATATGAGTTTCTGTAATTGTGGTGAGTTATACTATATATTTATAGTTATAATATATATGTTATACTATATGTTTTAATCCACAAAACATTTTTATAATATTTTATAAGATTTTTATAAATATATATAATAAAAATGTTTTGTGGATTAAAAAAAATGGAATTCTTGAAAAGAAAAGTTGTTTGGTATAATATTTTAGTATGATTTCTTAGAAAAATAACGGTGAGTCTCCCCAAAAACTGAATTAATAATTCATGATACCTGAAAAAAAAAAAAAAACTTCCACTTTGACAAATATATGATATATGAATATGTGAAACTTTTGTTTGAAAATAAAGATTAGGATGTACACACTCACATGTATTCAAGGTTTAAGATTTTTCCTTTCAATCGTAGATCTCTGTTATGTAATTTCCCTATTATTATGTATTATGTCTACATGGAAACTGCAATGTTTGTCTAGTCATACCTTGTGCTGCAAATGTGAGATATACAATTATGTAACTTCATTTTAAATGTCATGTGTAACTTCAGACTGTCTCAATGACTCAGTATTTCTACTTGATTTTATACAATGAATTATGTAATTTCACACTAAGTTATGAGTCCTTTACTGAAGAGACACCACAACGACAAACAGAAATGCACGTTTTGTCGCCACATCTGTATGAATAGTGGCATTGTCAGCGAATGATGTCATAGGAGAGCGGTGATGAGCTAACGCACAGCTGAAACGAGCAACACTGCACAACTCGGCTTTAACATACTGTATGTTAACATACAAAGAAAGAGGGAGGGAGACTGAATCCATCATGGTTGTGAGAAAATGTTATGAAACTTTGTTTAACCATATAAAATGAGCTTAACACTCATCAAAATGACTGCCTATACACTATTGACTACTCAGAGCATATCATATAATCTGTCTAAAACGTCATTAAAGGGGTGATTGATTATGATTTCACTTTTTAACTTTAGTTAGTGTGTAATGTTGCTGTTCGTGCATAAACAACATCTGGAAAGTTACAACGCTCAAAAGTTCAAAGCAAAGGGAGATATTTTATTTTAAAGAAATTGCTTTTTAAGGACTACACAAACGGCTGGTAGGGACTACACAACATTCCTCCTGGGTTAGTGACATCACTAACCCTAAAATTTACATAAACCTCGCCCCCAGGAACGCGATTTATAGATTATCATGACAGTATATGCTAATCAATGATTAGAAAATAACTACACATAAGATACAGAAATTCATCAACTAACCATTCAGAAATGTTGTATGTTGTCACTTCTTCTTGAGTCTCTCCATCTTTCTGACTTCGGTTTGAACATAAAAGGCTAAAAGTTTTTTAAATTTTCAGTGCATGTCTGTGTGAGGTAAAAGGACACAAGCTCTTGAAGCTCCGCCCTCTGTGCGGGGAGCAGCAGCTCATTTGCATTTAAAGGGACAGATACAAAAACGGTCTGTGTGAGGTAAATTATTATTATTATTATTATAATTGTATTATAAAAAAATTATTATCAAATAGTGACAACTTTAACATGCTATATAAAAATATATGTGAGGTATTTTGAGCTAAAACTTCACATATACACTCTGGGGACATCAAAGAATTAGGCTATTTTACTTCTTGTGAAAAGGGCATTATACCACCCCTTTAAGGAATTACGTAATTAAATGTTGTATTTTACTCAAGCAATTGTCAAGGAATGGCAATTACTTAATCCTCTAGCTTCTTTGTGCATTGAGTCTTTCCTTGTCAATGCAACAAAAGGATTATCTCGTTCAGCTAATGCATTTTCAATGCACAATAGTTTTTTTCATTAAGTGGATGGGGGGGATGGAGAACATCTAGTGTGCATTTGTGTTCTAATGGCAGTGTGTTGTTATAGCTGTATGGGTGTCCATACTGAGGCCGCCAGTGGGTCCACACACCAGTTGAGGGTAAACATGTGACACCCGTTTAGATGACCACCAATGAACGCTGTTTAAAGGTGCAGTAAGTGAATTCTGAGAAGCGCTGTTTAAAGTTGACCGGACCGAGCACCAAAGCACACTTGTAGCCAGTCAGCAGTATAAGGAGCGTATACATTCATGGGGGGGGAGGTGTCCGTGTTGCATTGCGTGTTTTGTGAAATTGGGGGCGGGGTGTGTTTGATTTGGTGATTTCAGATATCAACAGCGTTTCTCAGAAATCGCTTCTTGCACCTTTAAAGTAGGTTAAATAGGTTATGCCTACAGTGTAAAAAAAAAAAGTTGCTGACTTAAATTTTTAAGTACACTCAACTTGTTATCATGTTATGTTTAATTCATTTCAACTTAAACTATATTAAACTGAGTTTAAAAAATGAGTTGATCTTGTATAACTTATAAAAAAGTTCAAAACTTATTTTGATGAGTTAAAGCAATGTAAAAACATATGTTGTCATAACTTATCAATCATATATTTTTTTACAGTGTAGAAATGCAAGACACTCCAGAGTTCCCTGCTTCATTTGTCACCACAGCTGCAGTTAATAGTTTATTTATCAATTAAATGACATAAGTATAAAGAAATGGAGCAATTTCCCTTATTTTCCAAGAAAGAAACTGAGAGTGATGCTGATTTTGAGAATCTAAATTTGTAAGCGTGAGGCTGTTGGTCACCTATCTCACACCATCTTTGCGCCCTAATGTCTATCTATACAAATGGATATTTATATTTACTTTGTAAATAATTTGATATTTCCTCAACTACATTTATAGACGCACCTGAAATAAACTTCCCTGAACTAGTTTCCCTTTTCTCATTTGTAAGTCGCTTTAGATAAAAGCGTCTGCTAAATGAATAAATGTAATTATAGATGTAAACTACATCACTGTGGTTAAATATGCCACATTAGATGAAATAAGTGCTTTTTGTAGTTTACACTTTGATTCTGCACTTTTGTTACTAAGTACAGTATATTCCTCACCATACGACTAAAACTTAATTGAGAAATCCTCAGCTGATACTTTTGTTTGTCTAAATGCAATGCATGCTAATATGTTTCAATGCTAAAGACATTACCCTACCTGTCTCTTTCTCCTTGAAGTTAAGGACCCTTGGTGCTCACAGATCCATGCCTGAGTGCAATCAGCTCTGTTTTTACAACTGTTTGACCCTGAAATGTTTCAAATGGTGTTTGTTGAATGCACCCCGTTGGTAATACAGGTTGATTGGGAAGGCTGGAGTCTCTTTTCATTCTGTATTTACATGGTAAAGTGATGGATGTCTGTGTCGGCAGTTGCACTCGCGTTGATTAGCTCGTCCGCAGAGCTGATTGTGTCTGCTTTTGTTAGGTGATCCTGATTGGGTTCTAGCTATTACCCAGCCTGTCATTCAGGGGCGGCTTTAAGGGAGTGATTTCCTTGCTCAGCTCCTGCCTTTTCTGGTGCTGAGCCACTTTATGTTGTGTGAATTCTGTATTTGAAGAGCATGTGTCCTTAAAAACTGAAAACTGAAAAAATATTTGGTGTAGGATTTACTTTTAAGACAGTTTTTTCAATATCCGTGACTGAGGTACCCCTGAGGAAGGCACCTAACCCCCAATCGCTCCCCGGGCGCCGCAGTGAATGGCTGCCCACTGCTCTGGGTGCGTGTCCATGGCTTTCAATGTGTGTGTTTGTGTGTGTGTGTGTGTTCACTACTCACTGCTTCTAATGTGTGTGTGTGTTGTACTAATTTGAATGGGTTAAATGCAGAGGACAAATTCCAAATAATTTCAAAGAAACGGTAAATAACACACTAAATAGAAAAGTAGAAAAACTGAAATAGGTTTTTCTTGTAAAATGTAATCTTAAATCGTTGAACTTTGATATATACTGTATATATAGCGCATGACATTAAAATATAAAGTTTGTTTTTAATAAACCTTTTTATTTTATGGGTCAATTTGTTAACATTAATTAATGCATTAGGTATCATGAACAGTGAATGAACAACATTTTTTTTACAGTATTATTGTTTTAGGTTAATGATAATTCTTAAATATACTATTGTTCTTTGTTTGTTCATGTTCATTTATAAGTCATTAATTTATACAACTTAAAATGTAAAAAAATGTTTTGTATATGTAGAGTTTAATATTATCCAGATGAATTAAAGCTCTAAAAGTATTATTCATTGTTAGTTCATGATACCTAATACAATACACTTTTAACAAACTGAACCTAATTTTAAAATGTTATCTTGTTTTAAATTAAATTTTTTTATTGCACATTAATTTTTCAACAACTTTTCTCAGCTAATTGCAGAACGCAGTGGATAAAATCAAGTCCCAATCTAGTCCTATCAAACTCGGTATTCTGCTTCACATCGCATCATGGAAGTTAAACACATTTGCATGCAGTTTTGTGTTATTTTTAACCCTTTAAACTATTTTGACATGCTGAAGTCTAGAAAGCATTTTTTACAAGAATGATCCTTATTTTTTCTGCCACATGTGCCAGCTTGTAGGTTTTTGCCTTCCCGCTGTCATTCTTCCCATTAACTGCATCATATATGAAATTCCTGCTCTGTGACAAAATGCAAAGTAAAGCCAAATTAAATTGGTTCCAAATGATTAGCCTGGCAAAGCTGACACAGACCCACAGTTGTGCCAAACAGTTCAGTCTGACGGCAGCGCTCCCACCAAACGGATTGCATCTCCCGGCTCAGAAACCCTCCCATAAGAAATCAGTTAAGTGGTCCCCGGCTCGCAGCCGCTGGCAGGGTCTTGCTTTAGGGGGCGAGAGTGGAGTGGGGGTGGGGGTTGTTAAAAATGAGCTAATGGGCGGTGTGGAGGGATCGGGCATGCGCAGCGAGGCACAGCAGGGCCTGGACTCGGAGAGATGAGGGCAAGACCCTTATTGAGTCTGGCATCAGTGTTCAGGGGGAACTGGGAGAAATAGATGGGCGTCTCATACCTTGGAGCCCAGAGAGCAGGAACCAGTGCCAGGAAAATTACAGCTCAGATTTATGCAATGAGAGAGAGTGAACATAAAGCACAGTACAGACCCAGAGGGCTGAAGGACGCAAGAGTTAGTGGCTGAGACGTTTGAATCTATGGGACTCTGATGCAGGATATACTTTAATACCTGATTTCTGCCTCCTCTGTGGTTTGAAACGATTGTAAAATAGCAGAGCCATGGCTAGAATGAATTCAGTCTAATTTTGCTGTTACATGTTGCTGTCAATTTAACAACACTTTTATTATAAAAAATATTATATTACAATTAAGTATGTTCATTAATTCATTTCATGAAAACATTCATTAATACTTGAATTTATTTTAAAATGTAATGTAATGGCAAAGTTTCAGCATCACAGTCATTAGAGTCACACGATCCTTCGGAAATCATTCTAATATGATCATTTGGTGCTCAAGAAACATCTCTTATTATTATCAAGGTTGAAAACAGCTGTTTTTTTTGTGGAAACTGAATAAAAAGTCTATTTGAAATCAGCTTCTGACGGATGGCGATCCGTTCTTGTCTTATTAGTGCTCGGGGTTGATCTCAAATTGTGGACTTCCGCTTGTCCACTCGCCATTTGAGGATTTGACCACAGGCTCTCTATGGGATTAATGATCTCAGAGCCAGTTCATTATCACTCTTTTGCCTTGTAACATGGTGCTCCATCATGCTTGAAAAGTCATGGATCATCACCAAATTGCACCTGGGTCATTGGGAGAAGTTGCTCTTGCAGGACGTTTTGATACCATTTTTTATTCCTGGCAGTGTTCTTGGGCAAAACTGTGAGAACCCACTCCCTTGGATGAAAAGCAACCCCACACATGGATGGTCTCAGGATGCTTCACTGTTGGCATGACACAGAACTCACCTTTTCTTCTCCAGACAATCGATTTTCCAGATGTCCCAAACAGTCGGAAGGGGGCTTCATCAGAGAAAATACCTTCTGCTGTCCAATCATTACTTCCTGCAGAATGTCAGTCTTTCCTTGATGTTTTTCTTGGAGAAAAGTGGCTTCTTTGCTGCTCTTCTTGACACCAGGCCGTTGTCTCAAAATCTTTACCTCACTGTGCGTGCAGATACACTCGAAACTACTGGTGACATGAGTCCTTAGCTGACTGTTACGTTCCAATGTTCAATGTTAAAAAAAATTGTTTTTTTTGTGTGATAAAGTAATTTTTTTTCACCAATTAAGCAAATGCATCTCACTCTTCACAAGCATCTAGAAACAATGTGAATCAACACCACAACAACTGAAGCAGCAAACTTCGCCAAACACAACATTGATGCCACTGCCAATACTTTTGGCCACGGACGTGTATATATAGAAATGTTAGAAAAATAGAAATTTTACAGATTTTCATGAAACCAAGGGCTCCGACTTTCTTAGTTGGGTCATGTTGGAAGAAGAGAGAACAGTCTCACAGTTCAAAAAGTGTAATCGTCACAGACAGGGAATAGGAGAGAGATGAAAGGAAATGAAGAAGAAAAGGAACAACACAGAACAAGACTGACAGAAGGAGTATTAGACAGGTAGAGCTGTCACTGATACGGTTCAGAGTGAGTTTAGTTGGCAGTAAGTCTGGCAGACAGCAGACAAGCTCTTTCTGGCTACACACACACACACACACACACTGTCCTGCTCCACTTCTACCCAGGGGCTCCCTCTTGCCTCTGACCTCATTCACTTTGATTTACTCCTTCAGCAGCAGGTGTGGCCCTCCCTCTCTCTTTACACTCTTTTATTGATATGAAGTCATCCCTCCGTCTTCAGAAAGCTGAGGCTGTTGTCAAGATGCACCTTGATGCATTTGCGATGATATCACTCAAACACCGGTGTCACGAAGGAAGAGGCAATTAATAAATACCATTAATGTGCAATTACCCGTCATGCCTCTGGCTTTGTGAAGCACATGTGAGTGAGAGAAATGAGAGGTCGGGGCTAAAGCTCAGCGATGAAACGGAGAAGGGTTTGAAACGATCGCTGCTCTTATGATTGTGCGGACGGATGGACGTCGCGGGATATCTGTGTGGATATCACATGAACGAAACCCGATAGATCATCGTCTGGGCTCTATGGAGCTATGTTTTATATTGCTTAAAATATCTGATGATTGATTTGTAGAAGGAAAGGAACAGGATAAGAAGGATTGGGGGTTATTTCTCAAAATGCTGTGGAAGGTATTATCCAGGTCCAGACGCATCCCCCTTAGTCTCATGTTGTCACATTTTTCACTGTACAGCTTAGTCCAATTTGTAGCTTGTTGTGGCTTTTAGGTGCGAGATAATCTGAAATGTTATTGTTAAAATAAAAATTCATTCAAATAATGGCAACAGTTTTCACAAACGAGATGAGTCTTATGGTTTTTGCTTGAACTATTTAGAAGTTATAAGATAAAAAAAAAAAAAAAAACTTTCATATTGACTAGGTGGCACTTATTTTGATAAAGGTTGAAAAAAAGTACACAGCCTTTGCACATATTTTTGCCTTGAATTGCAGTCTGGAGGCTAGTTTCCGAGTATCATAGATAGTCTGCTTTTTTTGGGCAGTCTGAGTTGACAAATTTCTCAGATAATTGTGTTGTGTACCTCTGCTTCAGACCAGTTGAATAAATGCTTGATATTTTCACACATAGTGCATTCCAGCCTTAAAAAGACTTCATTAAAACATTCTATATGTCACCTATTCTCATTTTTTGTTGTCTGTGTGTGTTTGGATTTGAAATGGGAAACATCTTTTGCTAAAATCTCACACATGGTGACTCATCTGACTTGAATCTCTCACATCTTATCTACATATAACTTGCAGTTTGAACAGTCAGTCTAAAAAAAGCTGCTTTACAAATTTACAGTGATTGAATTTTATGGGCACAGAAATAACTCAATTCATCATATGATCAATTATACAAGATTCAACTGATTTTTAAAGTCAGTTTAATGTAGTTTAAGTTGAAATGACTTAAACATCCAAGTTGATTGTACTTAAAACTTTAAGTCAGCAACTTCTTTTTTTACAGCGTAGCCTTAACTTGCTACTAAGTGCTTCAAACAAAACTCTTTGAGTATCTTTCAAATGTTTTAACTTGGCAAACGTTGGACAATCCAGTGCTTGGCTTTTCCACAAACATTTTCCACGATTAACAATTCTTAAACTTTTACATTCCCTCCCCACCTGTCTTGAATATTTGGTTACATCTCTCTCTCTCTCTCTCTCTCTCTCACACACACACACACACACACACACACACACACACACACTTCTCTCTGCCGTGAATCATTTCAGGAGAGTTTATCTCTGAAGGACAGCTTCTCAACAGGCCAACACTTGTGTTACAGTAATGACTGTTTTCCTCAGGTTTTGCAGTGCCAGCGTGCAAGACAGCACTATCATTACAGGCTAATACAGCTGCTGTTTCAGCTCGACTCTAATGTCTGTTTACACCTCATTACCAAAGGCAGATGAGACACACACCAGCGCTGATCTGGGTTCTCAGCCAACGTCATAAGAGATTATGGACACCTAACATAAATACAGTAGGTTATATTACAAGCCTCCCTGCACCGTTCATTTCTACCTGCCAGATTTGGAAGAGAAAGTTTTCCTTGAAGTACTTGGGTGAGAGTAGCCTACTTTTATTCTTATTTCTTTCTTGCTCTTGCTACACTCTTAAAAATAAAGGTTATTTATTGGCTTCTATTGGTTCCATGAAGAACATTTGACATCCATGGAACCTTTCCGTTGCTCAAAAGGTTCTTTAGATTATTTAAATGTTCTTCACGCTAAGAAAAGAAATGGTTCTTTTAAGAACTGATCACTGGGGAAGCCATAATGGTTCTTCTAGAGCATCCCTGCGAAAACCCCCGTTTGGAACTTTTATTTTTATGGGTGTATACATAATTGACAAGTCCAGTTTGTGGTAGGAAGTGTAAAGGATGAGAAATCCTTAAGTAATTGCTTAACAAATGTGATCTGAACTTTCTGGTTTTGATGTGTCAGATTTTTGTCCCGTCGAGTGACTAATGGTTTCATGTTTATTCTGGGTTTCTGCCAGCAGGAGAGCAGGTTTCAGCGGTTTGTTTGATGTTACCAAAAGCTCAAAGAATGAATGTCTGTCTAATAAGTGTGCCTTTTGTTCTTTTATGGTCCTTTGTAGCTGATTATCTGCTCGTGAAGTTGTAAATAAAACAAAGCTTATTAGAGTACGTTTTGCAAGAAATACCATTTTCAAAATTGTGTGTTCCTTTGTAACTGTTTGTGAAATGTAGTAGTTCTGAGTTAAAAAAAAAAAATTCAGTGTATATATTATCTATTATCAATTCAGACTTTTTTTCCTCACATGTTTGGTCAAGTGTTTCAGCACATAGCGTATTCCGTATCAGTAGTGTGTCTAGTGGTTACTAGGTATCTGTTAAGTGTGCACTTCCTGCTTTGTGCCGTCTCTCTCTCTCTCTCTCTCAGCCTGTTGTGGCTCATTTGGCCTCTGACCCCGTGTGGCACTCTGGGGCCCTGCTCAGAGCCAGACTGATTACATTAGAGCACTGATAGCGGACGCTCTCCCTACGCCCCACAAATGATGGATGAATGTCTCTTCCTGTGGAAGAGAAAGAGCGAGAGATACTCCAATACCCCCACTTCTCGCTCCCCCCCTCCATCAACTGCTGGCTCACTGCCAAGCGGAGCTTTATAGGACGAGGCCCCGTGCTTGTTCTCTCTTTTAGTGTGGCGCGGCCCCAGACAGTGGCATTCCCCTGTGTGGGAACTCGGCGCAATCTGCCCCGGACCAAGAGGGAGGGAGAGATAGGTGCACAGCTGCCCAGGTCCAATCAAAGCGAGAGTGTTGATGGACAGGTGGCGCAATCAGTCAGAGGTGTTTTAGTGCACTGTGACCCCATGTCAAGTATGTTAATGGATGAAAGATGGTCCCTTGGCTCCTGTGATTCTGATACACTCCATCTTTGTACACCTATTAGAACTTAGAGGTCTCCTGTTTTTAGATGAGCGGAGAGAGTGACATGCGGTATGTTATATAAACCATTCTTTGTGGTGGAAAAGTGCAGAATTTCAAAAATCCATAAAAATATTTCAACATCAAAGTGTCCAAATTCTATTCAATATTATTTAAATTTTATATAAATATTAAAGTGTCCAAAATATTTTATCATTTAAAAAATATAAATTTAAAAAGATTAATCTTAAGACACTTCTTTGAAAAAGCATGAACATTTTTAATATATATACAGTGTATATATATATATATATATATATATATATATATATACACTCACCTAAAGGATTATTAGGAACACCATACTAATACTGTGTTTGACCCCCTTTCGCCTTCAGAACTGCCTTAATTCTATGTGGCATTGATTCAACAAGGTGCTGAAAGCATTCTTTAGAAATGTTGGCCCATATTGATAGGATAGCATCTTGCAGTTGATGGAGATTTGTGGGATGCACATCCAGGGCACGAAGCTCCCGTTCCACCACATCCCAAAGATGCTCTATTGGGTTGAGATCTGGTGACTGTGGGGGCCATTTTAGTACAGTGAACTCATTGTCATGTTCAAGAAACCAATTTGAAATGATTCGAGCTTTGTGACATGGTGCATTATCCTGCTGGAAGTAGCCATCAGAGGATGGGTACATGGTGGTCATAAAGGGATGGACATGGTCAGAAACAATGCTCAGGTAGGCCGTGCCATTTAAACGATGCCCAATTGGCACTAAGGGGCCTAAAGTGTGCCAAGAAAACATCCCCCACACCATTACACCACCACCACCAGCCTGCACAGTGGTAACAAGGCATGATGGATCCATGTTCTCATTCTGTTTACGCCAAATTCTGACTCTACCATCTGAATGTCTCAACAGAAATCGAGACTCATCAGACCAGGCAACATTTTTCCAGTCTTCAACTGTCCAATTTTGGTGAGCTCGTGCAAATTGTAGCCTCTTTTTCCTATTTGTAGTGGAGATGAGTGGTACCCGGTGGGGTCTTCTGCTGTTGTAGCCCATCCGCCTCAAGGTTGTGCATGTTGTGGCTTCACAAATGCTTTTCTGCATACCTCGGTTGTAACGAGTGGTTATTTCAGTCAAAGTTGCTCTTCTATCAGCTTGAATCAGTCGGCCCATTCTCCTCTGACCTCTAGCATCAACAAGGCATTTTCGCCCACAGGACTGCCGCATACTGGATGTTTTTCCCTTTTCACACCATTCTTTGTAAACCCTAGAAATGGTTGTGCGTGAAAATCCCAGTAACTGAGCAGATTGTGAAATACTCAGACTGGCCTGTCTGGCACCAACAACCATGCCACGCTCAAAATTGCTTAAATCACCTTTCTTTCCCATTCTGACATTCAGTTTGGAGTTCAGGAGATTGTCTTGACCAGGACCACACCCCTAAATGTTTTGAAGCAACTGCCATGTGATTGGTTGATTAGATAATTGCATTAATGAGAAATTGAACAGGTGTTCCTAATAATCCTTTAGGTGAGTGTATATATATATATATATATATATATATATATATATATATATATATATATATATATATATATATATATATACATATATATATATATTATTTTTTTCATGCTTTTTAAAATAAGTGGTCTTATGCTCATTAGGACTGCATTTATTTGATCCAAAATACAATAAAAAACAGTGATACTGTGAAATATTATTGCAATTTAAATGAACTGATTTCTTTTTTAATAATATATTTTAAAATATAATTTACTCCTGTGATGCAAAGCTGAATTTTCAGCATCATTACTCCAGTCTTCAGTGTCACATGATCCCTCAGAAATCATTCTAAAATGCTGATTTAAAACATTTCTTATATTATCAATGATGAAAACACTTGTGCTGCTCAATATTTTTGTGGAAACCATGATACATTTAGTTAAGAATTCTTTGATGAATGGAAAGTTCAAAAGAACAGCTTTTATTTCCATTCTTTTCCAACATTGTTAAAGTCTTTACTCTCACTTTTGATCAATGTAATGCATGTTTGCTGAATAACAGTATAATAATTTATTTCAAACAACAGCAACAACAAAAGTATTACTGACTTAAAGAACGGCAGTGTGTGTATATATTCAAACACTGCATTTTTTCCAATAAAATGTTTGGTATATTTTATGTAGTGTCCAAATACTTTTTTGTATAGTGTGTTGTTAATAATGTTAAATTTTAAAAGGCAAAACCAGCCACTCTTGGTCCTTTTTCAATACAACATTAAAATCCAGACATATAAATCATACACACAATCATGCACTAGACATACACAGATATCAGACTGGGGAGAGCAGAAAATAGAAAGTTTAGGTGCCTCACAGTGGCTGGCAGTGTTTTCTTAACGGGAAGTGTTTTGTATGCTGCAGCAGAAATGTTGATAAAGGCAATGGTGGGTTATTATTGCTGAGCTGGCAAGGGTTAGAGTGGATTACGATACAGCGGGTGGGTGAAAACAGCGTTAACGCCAGTTAAGGGCAGCAGTAAGGACGGGAAAGTTAGTGCTTGTGCATTTGGCCGCCAGTGTGTGAAGGCAGAAAGCACTGGCAGCTCCAGGAGTCAGGGAGGGACGGTATGGCTTTGCTTGGAGAGCCGAAGAGCCAGCAACTTATCAAATCAATTTGGGTTTTGTTTTGGTAAATAGCAACTAGGATGATTCAGAGAGTAAAGACATCTTGAGAAAAAAAAGACATCTCACAGGTTGACCAGCTTGAGAAGAAAGGGATGCTGTGCTCCGGTCTGTGCCTTGGCACTCACATACGGTCCAGCTGGCTCTGACTCTCAGAGAGTGAATGTGCTGCCTGTTACAAACACACGGCTCTGGACACTGGCCTCTCTGACCCACAGCATCTGGAGCGCCTGCAGGGAGAACAGGAGCATGGCAGGGACATGTCTGATTCTTTTCTCTCATTCTTCTGGATCTGTTTGTGGAAACTTGTGAGATTTAAATTACACGAAGGTGTGCTTAGTAATGTTTCTCTCAGTTAAAAAAAAAAACGTACACATAAAGAAGTGAATAGTAATTTTGTAAAATATGTGTAAAATGATGTACATTCACATGAGATGAAGCCTCTATTTGTATATTTATTTTACTTGGAGTGGGTTGCCTTATGGAGGCAGCCATTTTGAAATCACAAACTACCAACTGATGTGATAATTGTGTGAAGAATGACTGATGACTGACCGTTGAATTATTAGAACATTAATGCACACCCACGGTAATAATGCGGTCACAACACAAAGCTGAGTTAATTAATACTGTGGTTACAATGCCTCAAAACAGTGTTCAGACATTTGTCAGGTTTTTGTACTTAAAATGCTCTTGTGTGCAGAACTGATTTCTTACACATCTCATCCCAAGCCTCCGTTGCTAATTCCAAAACATCATTTTAGAGCCAGTAACAGAAGCTTGAGACATTGATAAGCAGACTAATGTAGTTAATTCAGAAGCAGAGAGATTAATTGATTAAAAGTGTGTGAATTACTTCAGTCTATGCGTCTCTCAATCATCTTCGGCAGCAGCGTCTCTACTAACAGCAAAGCTGTAAGTTTAACTGCTTCAAAAACAATGATGTTACTACTTTGATACTGAGAAATGTCAAGTTGCATGCACATGTATGTTTCCATGTGTGTGTCAGTTTGTGTCTGTGCTGTATGTGAGAGAGATGGGGAGAAAGAGAACGTGCTTTTCATAAATAATAAAACGTAATTTTGTGGGGAAAACAGAAATAGTGTGTCATTTTTATCCTATTGTGTGTTCTATTTATTTGCTTGGTCAATGTCTTAGTGGGTTTTGGTTCCTTTGCTGTTGTAGGCTGTGTGGAACTTTGAAATAACTGAAATCATTTGGCGAAGTATGGAACTGTAATGCGATCAAGACTACTTTAGCTGTGCGTTTACTTGAAATTAACTGCACGCCTTAGAATATTCATCTACCAATCAGAATCAAGCATTCAACAGCCCTGTACTTTAAAGTAACTTAGTAACCCCTCATTTTATTGGATTCTTACAGTATTCATGGCTGACTAAAAATTGTGCTTTTTCTACAATGGCATTTGTGGCGTAATATTTTTTGCTTTTGCATGACGCTGCATCCACATCACTAGGTGTCAGTATATGTCCAAGAAGCCATGTCAGCCATTGCAACAAACAAAAAACTACTGAGTGCACTTTTGAGTCATTTTGTTAGATTTTTTGTTAGTCTTACTTTCCATGAAGAGATTATCCTTGCTTGACTTCATTTAATGTTTTCTTTAATTTATTTGTGTTTGGTTTGTTTTTTTCGATCCTCAGACCCATTTCTTATAAAGTCAGTCTACCTGCTCAGCTCTTGTGGAAATATATACCGTAGACTCAACACTCTAAAAATACTCCTCCGAGTTTTTGACTTGGCTCAAAAGTGACACTGAATGGACACAGACATACAAGTATATATGCACATGCTTATGTACTTTCATTTTTTTTCATTTTGTCTACATGTGCCGTCAACAGATCAAACCATCGGACATATTTTGGCGGGAGGTATGTTTATACTTGTGGCTTTTTTCAGACCCCTAAGTTGTCTTATTGAGCTGCCCAGAAAAACAGCTCTGTGAGAGAGAGAGAGCAGTCAGGTAAACATATTCCAAACACAGACGCTTTGAGCGTCTCTAGAGTCATAGACTCAAAGACCAGCCCTGGGTGAAAGCTTAAGTAGACCACACGGTTGAAGCAACAGTGCGTAGGCCGAAGGGGAAATGGGCAAATCGAGTCCTCAGGGGCCTCTCGCTGCCAGAACTGCACCGCTCTGGGCTCGTTCTTCAGATGAAGCTCTTACACGGTGACGACAGATAGTGGAAAAGTGTGTTTGGGTGTGTAAGCGGGTGTGTAGGTGTGTGGGTGAGAGGGTAAATGGGAGTGACAGGCTTAGTTTCGGACATTCATGTACGTCAAAAAGTGGGCGAGCGGTCACATATAATCTATCGGAAAAATGTAATCGCTCACTTGTCGAATCAAGAGACAGCCATGTTTTTGTCATGTTAACTGAAATTTAAATGAATCAGAATTTTGGTCTTGTTTTCCAGGTAAATATCCTCAAAAAATAAGCAAAATTGTCATTTGTTTTCACGTAATTCTATCTATCGATCTTCACTGGAAAATAAAAATACTAAAAACATTTAATGCAGTGTTCACATTCACAACATGCCCCCCCTCCCCCAGGTGCTAATCTTAGTGACAGGTTCCTTTGGTTTTCGTACAATGGACCAAATATAATGCCCTTTTTAAATGGAGCATTTGAAACTTGCTAGTCATATTGCTAATAAAAAACATTTCCCCCATTTTTCTATGCAGAGACTGAAAGCTGCCCTTGCCCACCATCCAGGGGGCATGGCGAACGGCAGCATGAACTCCATGGGTCATATGATGGAGATGATGCCATCGCGGCAGGATCAGGCCGGGCACCACCACCTGCACTCTCACCCTCACCAGCACATGCAGGGTCCGCCTCACGGATACCCACACCATGCCCACCACCACCACCCCAGCCACGCACAGAGCGCCCATCACCACCCACAGAGCCACGGGCACCACAACTCCCACCCGCCCCACATGCACCCTGCACACGGACACCAGACCTCTCCGCACCAACCCATGCACTCCGCTGCTTCACAGGTACTGAACTGGGTTGAGATGCATTCGTTGAGGTTTTAATGCTGTAATATTAATGCTGTAATATTTTTAATGCTGTAATATGTAATATACAAGTGATGTACAAGGGATTGATGAGTTCAGCTGAATTGAACTTACTCTAATTTATTTGAGTTGAGTTGGGATGGACTGATTTCAGCAGAGTCATGTCTAATAAATAATTATTAAAAAAAAAGTTAAACTATGGCCAAGTTGTGAACATCTGGCGTAAAATGAATATATGTGTTTTTATTCAAAAACACTGTACATTAAAAATACCATTACTTGAATACACCTCTTTAATAACAAGTATAATTATACATTTTTATAATATAAATATATTATAATTATACGTTTCTGAGTGGTACAATTGTCTTGAAATCATAATAAATAAAAAGACTGACATTATTAAAAGAAGTTTAGAATACATTTTTAACATTTATTTATTAAAAATAAAATGTTTTTTTTTTTTGAAGGGTTATTTATATTTAGAATATATAAGCAAAAACGTTTGTCTGCCAAATCGAAGTCATGTGGTGCGACCAACATACATACTGCATCCGAAATTGCATACTTCCCTAATATATATAGTAGGCGAAAAACAGTATGTGACAAAAAAAAAGTAGGGCTGTCAAACGATTAATCGCGATTAATCGCATCCAAAATAAAAGTTTGAGTTTACATAATTTATGTCTGTGTACGGTGTATAATTATTTTCTATATATAAATACACACACATGCATGTATATATTTAAGAAATATTTGCATGTATATACTGTGTATATATATATATTTATATTATATATAATTTATATTATATATAAATATTTTATATATAAATTACACATTTTCTTAAATATATATATGCATGTGTGTGTATTTATATATAGAAAATAATTATACTCCGTACACAGACATAAATTATGTAAACACAAACTTTTATTTTGGATGCGATTAATCGCGATTAATCGTTTGACAGCCCTAAAAAAAAGTATGTCTGAATTCACAGTATTCATAAAAGAGTAGGCAAAAAGTACCCGGATGACGTACTTCTTCCGGCGAGATTCTGAAATGTGCATTCGATGGACACTTTACTATCCCATGAGGCAACAGGAGAGGATTTGAGAATGACAGTGAAGCGACGCAACTGAGGCTGTAGATCACTTGATAATGACAACATGGCGAATATAGTACGTCCAGATTACATTCATACTACACACACTCATACTATATAAAACATACTTTTTTAGCAGTAATAACGTAATTACTTATTCAAAATAAGTGCCTAGTCAAGAGAGTATGCGATTTCCGATGCAGACTCACAGAAAAAACATAAAACAGGAAATTATATCATAGAGAGACCCCTGCAGACTCATGTGTGTGTGCCAAGGTCAATAAATCTCTTCATATATTAGATAATTTGACCACGTTATGAAAACGCAATGTTAGTTCAGGTTGTAAAATCCTCAAAAACTTTATCAATTAATAATTCATGATTTAAAAAAAGCATTTTTATCTTGGAAAATGTATTTAAAAACTTCTCTAATAATAATGTATTTAATGTTGTAAAGTAAACGTAATGCAAAACAGTATGTTATGTTTGACTTGCACCACATGACATTTTTGTTGAAAATGGTGTAAAAGTTTTTCAAAATCATATCAAATCAAGAGTACGTTTCTAAGTTTACACTAGATTTCTAAAAGAGCTTTTCTTTATTTATCGTGGACACTCTTATTTATATGAACCTTCAGGTCTGGACATGACTGAATCCATCTTTTTGTGATTCAGAAAGTCTGCCTTAATGTATTATTAAGCCAAAGAAGGGGCCCTGTATACATACAAACCATCAAAGCCACTGCATTTTCCATCGCCTCCAGAAACCTGTAATGATCTGAAGACGGCAAACATGGCAACTGCCAAGCATATGTCAAAGAAGCTTTTTGTGGGCCATGTGCGCTGGTAGTGGCCCTGTTTCTCAGGGTGTCGTAGGGCATTGGTCCGAGTGGAAAACTGGGCCCTGACACCTCTTTATGAGGGTGGGGCAGCCTGTAAATCAGACTGCTGTTTCTCACACCCAGACGTCCATCATAGGGCCGTAGGGCCACGTGTACAGGGCACATGTTGTTTTAAAGAAAACTCCCAGACAGGAAGTTTCTGGCTGGAGAGGTCTGAACGAGGAGAATGTTTGGCAGGTGATTGGCCGGCAGCCAGGTCTATGAATATGAATATGATGCCTCGGGAGAGAATGTAACTTCAGACTCTTTTTTTTTTTTTTTTACAGTTATCTCCGGCTGCGCAGCACATGCAGCCGACGCAGACCCTTCAGTCCCCGCCGCCCAGCGGAGGTCGTCGCAGGCGGGTCATGGATGAAGACCCCGACGAGCGCAGGCGGAAGTTCCTGGAGAGGAATCGCGCGGCCGCCACACGCTGCAGACAGAAGAGGAAAGTGTGGGTGATGTCGCTAGAAAAGAAAGCCGAGGAGCTCACCCAAACCAACATGCAGTTGCAGGTCAGCATCACTCATTCGCACACTTCTCCTCAGCTGAAGGCCTCGGTTCTTAAGCGTTAAAACGCACTTCACTTTGGAACACACACTGAGATGTATTTCACGCCTGGCGTCATATTTCACTCGGTATTAGCTTACTCTAGACCACAGAAGCTCATAAACACCCTTCATTTGACAGCTGAAGCTACTGTAGATGGAGAGCAGACGGGGACGGCTGTGAGGAGGGAAGGGTCAATGGGTTATTGAGGTCTATAGAGTAACCAGAGCACAGCCCAGCTGCAGCTGAATGTGTGGTTTGTAGGCCAGTAAAACCTCTGAGCATCACGGGACATTTGGAGGTTTCCATTTGAATGCGTCCATTTAGGCTCTCAATAGACCTTGAATCTGCATAGAGGTTTACCTGAAAGATTGATGCCGTGTGGATATTCATGTAAGTCTATTTTTGGAGGATGTGTTGAGTACATCCTGCATTGCCCACAACTTAAACCAGCCTAAACTGGTTTTCAGCATGGATGTTTCAGGTGGTTTAGTTGGTCGGCCAGCCGGTCTCCCATTCTAACCATATGACACGTGTCCAAAGCCCCTCTAAAACCTGGAAACCAGAACAGCCTGACCATCTTTGGGTGGTCTTTCTCCATCATGCCACATCATTCACTCTCTGCTCTTCTCTGACCTGAGCATTACCCTGTCTTGCCCCGGGACAAAATAGTGAATATTTGCTGGTTGCACGTTTGTGTGGTTTGAGTCTTTCAATTAACACCACCAGTCTTTCAATTTTAACCACTAGGCAACAACACGACTCAAAAGTTCCTACTAGGGTTAGGTGATCTAAGAATACTTCTGATATAGGCTATTTAAAATATATTTTATTGAAAACTTTGTGAGTATTGCAAAGAGTTTAATTAGTTTTTAATTACAATTTGTGATTCATCTTGGTCTCAGACAAACTGTCTGTTTTAGAAAATCAGTTCAAGAAATGTTCACTGATATATTTACAGTAAAATACAGTAAAAACAGTAAGTATGCTGACTTTTTTCACATTATAAATGTCACTTTTGATCAGTTTAATGTATCCTTGGTGAATAAAAAAAGAAAACGGTTGGATGACATTTAGCAAAAAATATGTAGGCAAATATTTCTGTTTATTCTGATGTATACAGTAGCTGTACTGGTGCATATAAATGAAAACATAAAGTCATATTCTTCCTTTTATTTAGTAAACAAATGTGGAAAAAACATGCCTTTATTGTTGCAATGTTTACCGTATTTTGCATCTTGCATTAAACAATACAAATTAAATTAGCTTTAATTGAAATGAAGGTTCCTCTGATTGAAAAAAAAAAAAAAAACCTTTTTAATCCAAGCAATATACATCAATATATATATTTTATATAGTCATAAGGCTGAAAAATATTGAGATTTAATTTCACCCAGCCCTAGTTCCCACCAACAATAGAACAAAACATGTTAAATGTGTTTGTTTTTCTTTGTTATTGCATAGTTTGACGAGATGGGACAGAATGCTCATAGACACCCTGGCACTCCCATAATCCCACTGTTCAGGCTTGTTTGGTCTTTTGGGAAATATTCACCCCACAGTCACAAACATGGTACCTGTCAACGCGAGGATTCTTCTCCACCAAGCATCCCTGAAACGCTGCCATATATTCATATTGGTTCTGCTTAATCGTTTAATCAAATTCAAGAACACTGTGTGATCAGATGCTCGTGTTTCCCACAATGGTAATTGCTGAGAATTCACCGCCTGTTCATTATGAGGTTTTCTAATGAGACCCAGACTTGTCTGGCCTTTAATTTAGTGTGTCTGCTGGGAGGTTTGACGTGAAGCTGCCAATACAGCCACCAGAGACCTTTTTTCCAACATGTTTGTCATAATTATGTTAAGTATTGTATGGTTTATGACAAAAACAAAACATCATAAACATGTGTGACTTTGTTTAGATTTGTTTGCATACTAAGGAAGGAACCAAAGGGGTTAGCTCTCACAATCGTGATTTCCCCAACATGGCTTGAATTTAATTTTAAACTATGAAGGCATTTCAACGGACAGTAATTCTTAAGCAGTCAAATCCAGGCCAGGCTGTATCCAGGAAACTTGTGCTTTGTGAGGGACATTTAGTTTTGCTTTAATGTTATGTTGCTACACACCAGAAAAAAAAATTGTTTTATGTCTGTTGCCAAAGTGTATGATTGGATTGGATATTTCACTAGCAACAAGTTATTGAATTCCTGTAAACACTGAGGGACTTTTTGTTGAGTGTTTGATATTATCATTGTGTTTGTTGGCAGAGCGAGGTCACCATGCTAAAGAATGAGGTGACACAACTGAAACAGCTGTTATTGACACATAAGGACTGTCCCATCACCACCATGCAGAAAGAGTCTCAAGGTTACCTCAGTGAGTACTATCCCGCACCCACACGGCCAGGGGTGACATTACGTTATAACAGATTTATATTGTTTGTAGGACACACCCACTGATATAGATACTTGTGACATTTTTGAAATGTATGGAGGCTGTCACTCCCTGGTTATAGGGGAAAACACACTCATTTTCTCAGTCAATGAACAACCTGTTGTGGTGTTTATAATGCAGGAAATAGATATATTGTTTCCATTTTCACTTTGAAGTACAGTAAATGCCTTCAGGTAATGTGCCCTGCCTGTCTTTCTCAACTTCCAAATTCATTAATAATACATTAAATATTCATCTAAGTGTGGTGTTTATTATCTTTACATTATTATTCAGTCTTCTCATAGGAAAGAAAAATCACACATGAGATCTCTTTATTGATCTCTATACTGTTTTATTTTCTAGACAGCAAATAGAAAGACATACAGATGGATGGATGGATGGATGGATGGATGGATGGATGGACAGATAGACATAGGGGTGGATTGGATGGATGGATGGATGAATGGATGGGTGGATGGATGGATGAATGGATAGACCAACATACTTAAGGATGGATGGATACATTAAGTGTTGGACACGGATGAATGGATGGATGGATGGATGGATGGAGACATGGATAGACAGACATATGGATGGACAGATAGAAAATTCTACATATGGATGGATGGAAGGAAGGACAGATGGACAGCAATACAGATGGATAGATAGACATATGGATGGAAGGATGAATGGATTGATGGATGGATTGAGTGATGAACAGATGTGACTGGCAGACTGACGGATATGGACAGATGTCAGACAGCTGGACGCACACACACATCTTCATCTCTCTTCTTGTCCCTCAGGTCCAGAGAGTAGTCCGGCAGGGAGTCCCACCCCTGTAACCCAGCAGCAAGTCATCCAGCACAATACCATCACCACCTCCAGCACGGGACCCAATCACCGCACAGATATTAACCCCATCCACTAGAGACTCGACCCCCTGACGACACCCCATCCCCCTTTACACGCTGGACATCCCGACTGCAAACTCTGGACAGACACACACCTCTGTGCCTCTGTGGCAGCTTTTTCGTCTGTTTGTAATTTGTAAATGTAAACTGATTACCATTTTGTTTAGTTCTGTGTGTTTTATGTTACCATTTGAGTCCGCTTCAAAAAAGGGAGTCGGCATAATTCATCGGGCACCATCTCGCTTGTCAAGAACATCACTGATGGGTTGTTACATCTGCTACATCTGTTCCTGGATTACTACTGGACAACTGCCTTTACAAATGGCAAGATTCAGATAGCTGGAGAGCTTTTGCTATGAATTTTCCATTGCCAAAAAGATCTTGTCCTTTCGTTTCTGTTTATTGTAATAACTACTCTCACATTCCCCTTTTTATCTAATTCAAAAGGATAAATTAGGAAGGGCAGTCTCCAACAGGGAATTCGTAATGAAAGTAACCTGAAGCAATATTAATCTGATTGTGTTCACTTGCTCATTCTGACCAGAATTTAGATCAGATTAAGTTCAACCTATTGGCTCCTTTCATTTCAGATGTCATTTCAAAAGTTATCTTTTTAAAACGAAACAGCTTTGACTCCTTCGCTGGTACAGATCATGTAAATGGAATGCATTTATCAAGCTCACACAGGCTCCTGTGAGCATATGCCTCGCTGAACGTGTGTGAGATTTCAGAGTATTCCCAAAGTGTTGAGATCACAGCTGCAATCATGTAGCACCAGGAAAACATCTAACTTGGCATTTATGTCCGAATGTTTTAGAAGATGCCATCAGCTGTTTCATTTTAAGATGGTGCAACTTCTGGTCAGATTTACCCCTGGTCCTCATTAGTTTGCACACTTCTTTTATTGGCAGTCATTTCAGTGTCTGTTTCGGATCAGAGAGTGGACTAAGTATTATGCACATTCTTGAGTACATTTTTATACATGTAATATACTCATAGATGGGCCTTCCAACCCTGTCCAAAATGCTCCTCAAGTGCGTCTCGCACCAGAATAATGCCATGGAAAACTTTTGGAAGGATTTTGCTTCACCTGAGGCTATGGAAAACTTCCACGTGAGCCAAATGCGTTGTTAAATGCTACTTTAAATCAGCTTTCGTTTTGGCTCAAAGTATTGTTTAGATCTTCCTCAGGCATTCTGACTGTGAGATAAATTGAATTTAATAGGATATATTTTGATACATCCCAGTTTAAAGTTCTGGTTTGTTTGCTGCCTAGGAAATCATGAGGCTTTCTTCTTGACATGGACCAAGGTCAATTCTGCACTTGAATATAGTCCCTACGAAACTGTCAAACCCCTAAAGGTTCTGGAAATATGCTGTTGAATTGGAGATGTTAGTATACAGCCAGCATCTTACTGTAAGGGGCCGTTCACAAAAGAACACGTTCTTGCGTTTAAAACGCTGGATTAAGCACGAAAGGCTTGGAAAAGAATGCAGGTTTTTGAGACGCATTTTTGAAAGTTGAACTGCTTACAACTTGACGCGGCATCGAGTATCCGTGTAGCAGATGTTTACATTGAAAAATAAAGGGTGCGTCTCAATCAGCTCCCAAGTTTAGTAGTCAGGGCACTGATCGGGGAGTCTGCCATTTTAAGGGCCACTTCCAGTTCACTGGAACGTTCACTCCCTAAAAGAAGCCCCCAATGCACCACAAAAGCCAGGGAGCATCAATGGTCCCTTACCGGAAAATATGTCACATTTTGTTAAGCGCAAAACATACACATCATGACACGCAACAGAAGATTCTGTTACTTTTAAAAGATATCAGTCCTTCTGTTGTTGATAAATAACAGTGGTGGCATTTTAAAATGCAAGTATGTTGTCGGAAACGTCCCAATGTGTTCTTAGCAGTGCCCGAATTTGTGCAAACAACTTACACTCATTCACAATCTAGGGAGCTGATTGCCCAGACAGCAACATAGTGTAACAGGGTACCAGTTGTGGGCCGGATCTGGGCCGACACTATGTTGCTGTCTGGGTAAGATGCACCCAAATAAATGCTGCGCAGTGGAACGTGAAAACGCGTTCTGTGTGAACCGGCCCTAATAACGACATTCCAATGTGTACTTGTGCCCTTTGTGTAATTTTAAGGGATGCGTGTGCAAAGTCCCGTATACCTCATGAGTGTATGATGGACTGCCCATTAGATTTTGGATTGATAGATTTTCACTTACATGAAATCCCTAAATCCCTTTAAGGCTGTGACAAACCAAACTGGCATCAACGAACTAGCGGCGACAAAAGCCGACATTGTTTTCGCCTTGCGTCTGCCGCTTGAACACACCGCAAAGACTACAGCCAACGGCCAACTAGCATGTACGTTCTGTGAGAGGAAACTTTCCATAGCAGCAGTTGGCAGTCTGTATTCATCATTCAGAAAGGGAAACCGGAACTAGGACTGCTGAAATACAAACCATAAACAAAGCAGCGCTTCTTGCTTACCATTTTGAAATATGAATCATGTTGATCACTTTATTCATTCCAGACGGTCATGTTTTTATGAAAATACTTGCATATTGGAATGCGAATTTACATTATGTAAAATAAGAAGAGCCTTCTGTGTGTGCACTCTTGACTTTGTCAAGTATCTTCTCGGGCACTGGTTCCCTAAGCCGAACAGCCAACAAGAGTGATCTATTTCACCGACTGCCCTACACAGATTCAACATGCTCAATCGGCCAAAAATCTGCCGATGGGGTCCAACTAAAAACTGAGCTGACAGATGTGTCGGCTTGGTATGTTACGGCCTTTAGTCCTGTTGTTCTTGTTTAACTGCAAATAATGATGCAATTTGGTCCTATTTTGTTTTTCTCTGCTGCGAAAATGAAGCATTTTACTATTTCTTCGCAGGTACTGATCTAGACCGATCTAGACACTGCTTTCCAAATGTCACTATGTGCCTGAATATGTCTTAAATACTCACATAGCGAAGAATGTCAGCCCTTAGTAATACCTTTATCAGTACATTTATTTTCAATTCAGGTTGAACTTTAAGGCCTTGACGTTGTTTAGCTTTTTTTGTAATGACTAATTACTAGTGTTTTAATGCAGACACTGTTTTGTTTTTGGACTCTTTTTGGTGTTTATGGACTCTTTTACCTTCTTCAACCAAGGAGGCCTGTGATGAGAACACAGGCCAGCTGGACATGTATTAGCATTATGCGGAGAGATGCACCAAAATGTTTCCCCTCTGCCGAAAAAGGGCCTTTCTTCCAGCAGCTAAGCTCAGAACTTTGTTTCATGTTTTTCACAGTTTGTAGAGGATATTTCATCCCTCCTAAATGGAACATATTGATTCCCACCGCCTTTCCTCGCAGCACTGTGTTTGGAACATGAGCGTGCAAAACGACCTCCACATTGAGAGGTGGAAATCTTGTAGCTGTCTATGCACTTTGACCTCTGCGCAGCAGAGGATGGAATAGCCATATAGAAGACTCAGCGATTCCCAGTTCCCACACCAGCGAGAGCCAGCCACTGTCAGTCTATGGAGCAATGCAACTTGTGTGGGCTTACCGGAATGGAGCCCGGAATGGGTCGCCCAAAGAAGGACACGATTTAAACCCTGAAGGCTTGGGTTTGGCGGGCGTTCAGTACGGTGCTCCTGTAGCTTTAAGACTTTAAATTGTCCCTATAGAGAAAGCCTGTTTTTCACACTGTGAAATGGGTGACATCAAGGTGAACTGGAAACATGATTGTGCTTTTATTGTTGATTTTGTTGGACCTTTCAGTAGATTGGTTGTTTCCCAACATCTCAAAAGGATAGTTCACCCAAAAATGAACATCATTCTCCCATCATTTACTCACCCTCATGTCGTTTCAAAACTCGTGTAATTACCTTTATTCTGCACAACACATTTTTAAGAATGTATTCACTTGTTTTGTCAGTTCAATGAAAGTCAATGGGGTCCAAACGTTTCAAGCTCCAAAAAGGAAAAAAGGTAGTGTAAAAGTAATCCAAACTTTAGCGATATGATTACTTTGTATGATGAATAGAGTGACTTATTCACTCTCAAATCAAATCAAAACATTGATCAACTCAGATACTGTTACAGAGCCCAAATCATATATTGCGACGCGGCAGTAACATCAAACCTTATTGGTTCTTGTGTCATGACATCATGTGGCTCACAAGAACCAATGAGGTTTGATATTACTGACGTGCCAACATATTTAATAAATGATTCGATCTTTACTACCTTTATGCCCTTTTTAAAGGTTTAAACACTTGGACCCCATTGACTTTCATAGACAAAAACCATTGAGACATTCTACAAAATATGTTCTTTTGTCTTCTGCAGATAAAAGTAATTCAGTCTGGAACAGCACAAGCGTGTGTAAAGGTGCGTACACAGTTTTTTCTGCTAAATGAAGAAATGTAAATTTCAATAGAAATCTATAGGAATTTTGCATGTGTTCTAGAAATCCCCTACACTGATGATTCGCCACATTGACTAACACAAAGCTGCTTGGATTGAAATTGTCAATAGCCTAGAGATCAGAAGTGAATAAACAATGGACCTTTTTTGCCTGCAAAATTTCGCTGATGTGATGATAGATTTTTTTTTTGGGTGAACTATCCCTTTAAGTAACACAAGCCACCATTCAATGTTCTTTTGTGCATGTAGCATCATAATCTGGTTTCAAATGGGATTCAGATGACCACATGAGGTGTGAGTTTCAATGTTTTTGGATTGTGAGCTTGAAGGTTAACTTGAGATCTGTGTATGCATGTATTTTCACTCCCATTGTCATCTCAGACCTCACACTCACAAGTTTTGCATTGTTTAGCCCAACATTATGATGTAACAATATGGTGGGAGGGGCCTGCTAAACTGCAGTTTGCATCTTTATAGAGGACTGAAAACAGTTGCATTATATTTCATCTCCTCCGTCTTTTAATTTCAAAGCAAGGTGGTCAGGAGCGTGTCTACGCAGGGCCACGTCATCTCTTACCCAAGCAACATAACATACAACACATTGAACTGGAAATATGCTGTTGCTCTCGTTGAGTAACAGACATTAATCTCAAATTGTTGATTTGGCACCAGTCCTTGTTAGGATGGGTGGATGGATGACTTTTGTAATAGCATTCTTATAAAATGGAGGGAGATTTGTGTGTGTGTGTGCCTGGGCATATGTGTGCTTTTGTGTGCATCATTTTTTTTTTTTTTTTTTTAGGTGGAGGACAATGAATACACATTAATAAAACTATAATTGTATCATTGCAACAAAACTATAAATATTGTATAAATTCTCATTAATTTTTGTAATCTTGTTCCTGTAATGCAACCACCTTTCTTTTTGAAAGGAGTACATGTTTGGTACTTGTTTGTAAATAATGTTTGCATAGCACTTGCCGTCTTTAAATGTTCGCCTGTTCATTTTCGGAGCTGAAACATTGTAATGTTTGTTACGCATATTGAATTCATGAATTCACACACGCTTGCATAACTTTGTATATTTTATATGTTTATTAATGCCTTGAACAGTTTGTGTTTATGCAAATGTACAGATGTGAGATCACAACAGCTATATTACAATATGAAAATAAAGCACTTGTTCTGTAACAAAGCCAATTCATGATTTTGTTACTTACAAAAAAACTGCAGCTTGTGTGTGTGTGTGTGTATATATATATATATATATATATATACATATATATATATATATACATATATATATATACATATATATATATATATACATATATATATATATACATATATATATATATATACATATATATATATATACATATATATATATATATATACATATATATATATATACATATATATATACATATATATATATATACATATATATATATATACATATATATATATACATATATATATACATATATATATATACACATAT
>NC_137136.1:22780581-22853081 GCF_949319135.1 Squalius cephalus | reverse complement strand
GTATGGCTGTCAGCCGATGACAATCATTTCAAAATTAATCAGCCAATTATATTATATTATATTATATTGATCTAGCAATACTGCAAAACCTCACCTGAAAGAACTCATTCACTTGTCGTACGTAACCTGCCACTTCAGTATCACTGGGCTGGACCTTCCAGGGGAAGCGCATCGTTTTTTTGTACTCTTCCGCTCCAGACCAGCTCACGGTGGGCAGGAAGAGCTCAGTCAGAGGGGCCGCAACGATGACATCAAGCTGTCCACTATAGATCAACACCTGAGTACACAAACAAATCAGTCCCATAGTTTAATCTAAAGTGGGAATTACTCCGGAAAAGGAAGACATGTGAAGACACCAATGCTATTTAAACCCACAAAATGATTTGACAAGAATGATATCGACAGGGTGCATCTAAGAGCTTGTCCTTTTTACAGATATGGGGTCTAATAAATTTGATTTCAAGGGACACTACATTAACAATACAAGTAATTCAATTAACCAAACACAGGGCAAAACATTTACCAACTTTACACAGGCAATATAGCGTTTTATAATTCCAAATATTAAATTTACTTCAACAAATGATTCCCCCTGTGAAATACTTCAAACTATAGGCATGCACTAATATAAAAAAAATCTGGCTAATAACGATAATCTGATTGTTATACTCATGTTATAGTCGATTTTAAAATGCTGGTCACACTTTAGATTAGGGTCCAATTCTCACTATTAACTATGACTTTTGCCTCAATAAACTCTTAATTACTACTTATTAATAGTTAGTAAGGTAGTTGTTAGGTTTAGGTATTGTGGATTAAGGGATGTAGAATATGGTCATGCATAATAAGGCATTAATATATGCTTTGTAAGTACTAATAAACATCCAATATCCTAGTAATATGCATGCTAATAAGCAACTAGTAAATAGTGAGAATTGGACCCTAAACTAAAGTGTTACCAAAATTCTATAATTGTATCTAAATATAAACAGATTAATTATCCATTTAACAATTAAAAAACATAACACTAAAATCTAAAATCAACCTTTTGAAATGTCACATTTCAAATACTGTATCTATTTACCCTATAAAGCCTACTGTATCATATTTGATACGCAAATTTTGAAGGCCTCTAAATTATCAACATGATCAAAACTTGGCTGAAAAGCCTGTTGTACACTATCTTCTACATGCCTGCTGTCATCTGATTGATAGTTCATACTTTTTAAGTAAAAGGTCATTAGAATCATTAGCCGCTTGTTCTCATTGCTTTACCGTTTCCATTCCAGGCCTGAGAACGGCTTGTAAACATGGTGTGCCAAACCTGTGAAATCTTTACCGATTTATACATACAGTAGTCAACATTTGAAGTGGATCAAAACCTTTCATCAAAGTAATACATGAATTTTGAAGAATACCCGTTCTTGTCTAAGGACAACTTTGATTCACTTTTTTTGATCCACTTCAAATGTTGACTACTGCAGTAAAAGCAAAAGTAACTTTTATATTGCTAGTAATATTTCACCTAATTGTGGGCCACCAAATAACTTTGATCTTCATATTATCCTATATCATACTATGCGATATAACTCTGATGTATCAAATATGATATTCAATAAAAAATGCATATGCAAACTTTTTTTAATAGACTAAAAAAAAAAAAAAAAAAATTTATCTAAAGGTCAATATAAAACTCCCAAACCAAATAGTTTCCTCACTCTATAGTTGTCCATGAGGACGCCCAACCAGGGCTTGATGGACTTCATGACATCCTGAAGCAGGTGCTTCTCAACCTCTGAGCCGTCATTAAACGTAAGATTCCCGACGTGGATGGAACGTCGAACATCTGGTAGAGTCACAAATGCAGAAAAATACTCCTGATCTGGAGGTTCCTATTTAGAACAGAACAACAAGAAAAAACATCAACTAGCCATTCAAATCCAGACCACCCAATTCCCGCCGTTTGCTTGTAATAAAATATGCTGGTACCTGACACTGCATGTAGTTGTAGTAGTTGGTGCAGCCAGTGACGTTTTGGAAGTATGAGGGATAAGGAGCAAGATCACCATTCAGTAAGCTGTCAAACACCTGGAGGACAGACGAGATGCTTTCAGAACTGATGAATTAAGAAGCCCAAGCGCCACAGATTCAGTATGTCCTGAATAGGGCTGGGCGGTATGACGAAATATATCGTGGAGAGGATTTAAAGTGTATATTGTTTATACCGTGGCACATAAATGATCAGCGTATCCCAGTACTACTTAAAGTTATTGACACTGTATAGTGAGATAAAGAAACTTGCATGGATGATAAAATAAATAGTGGAAAGTGCATTAAAGGAATAGTAAAATAAAGTCATGAGACTATTCTAGACTGTTATATTTTTGATATTGTCTAATCAGGATCTCAGAATTTTCCACTGGTTTCGACACAAACTTCAGAGAACATTTTGTTCAAGTGGTAGAATGTTAGGCCTAAAGGAGAAGTAAGGTTAGATGTTAGAGTTATGATTAGTTTGATATACAGTTTACTATTTTATTCATTAAAAAAATCCATCACAGGTCCATCAACTGTTTGGTTACCGACATTCTTCAAAATATCTTTTGTGTTCAGCAGAAGAAGGAAATTCATACAGGTCTGAAACAACTTGAGGGTGAGGAAATGATGACAGAATATTCATTTTTAAGTGAACTATTCCTTTAAGTGCAATAAGCCATGAAAAACTAACTAGATGCGTTATTCGCTGACTGTCACAAACCCGAAGCAGCTTCTCTCAGACAGCATGCAATCCCGATTTCAACACTCTTTCGCAGCTTATTGCACTTGAACGCTCAAATAAACACAAAATTATGTCAAAATGGCCATTCTATGGATCATTCACTTAAACACAGTTGTTTATATCTTAAGTGAATGTAAACAGTAGGGTGAAAACCATGTTTTGATTGGATGGTTTGCTATTGCTGTGATGTCATGTCAGCGACAGGTTTTATATATATATATAAAATGGTCAACTTTGATTTCCTGGTGACTTTAATGTTGATCAAACATCAAAAGAAAGATAAAAATCACTGACTGCTCTTGGCTGAATAAGATTTAATTCATACTTTGAAGACTGTGCAGTGTTTTATTTTTACATTTGATTATTCAATTTCTGTAGTATTTCTTACTATATGTTAAATAAATGCTTATTCTTAATATTTTAGATTTATATTGTTATCGTGAAATAAAATCTCTCATATGGTGAAATATGATTTTGGTCACATCCTGAACGCTGACTCTCACCTCAAAGGCCTCCACCCATCTCTGCTCCTGGATGAGTTTGACTCCTGCATCCGTCTGCATCTTCACATGCTGCCTCTGCAGTTCATCCACGAGACCCGTCTGATAGAGGAAATCTGAATAGCCTCCCAGCATCTGAGACAGAGAGGATCGACGAGATTAAATTCTGCACATGAACAACAGTCAAAGTCAAATTTATTTGTATAGCATATTTCACAATACACACTGTTCAAAGCAGCTTTACCAAAAGTCACTCTTGCTCACTCACTCGCACACACACTCTCGCAGTCTACTAACGCACACACACACTCTCTCTCTCTCTCAGATGGAACCCGTCGTGGAGGACCTAAAAAAAATAAACATGCTAGTCTTTTTATCGCGATGTCGTGAAGCATCGCAAACTTTCGCAGTAGGTTGTCGCCCACTATGACACACTACGAGATGAAACGATCGAATCTTGCGTACCGACGCCCATTGTAGTTTACGAATCCCCACGACACCCTACGTTAAACGGATCGTGCCAAAATCGGGCTAAAATCGTGTAATCTGAACTTTAACGTTCCAGAAACGTCGTGGTCCATGGTAACCAGATAACTTAAGAAATTTGCATTACAAGTATTATCCTATATGTAAGGGTCAAGGGATAATGTATACCGAGGCGGTTGTTATAGCGAATAACCCCGACAGGCTGAACGGGACCCCGACGCGAAGCGTAAATGTGCTTGATGCGTGCGCGTCAAGTAGCTTTCAAACACTGGAGCGGCGCAGCCGCAGAGTTGCCATGGAAACGGCTCAGCAAACACAACTGACCAGCAGCAAACTCCCTCTCTCGCTGTTGTTTTCACTGCTTTCAGGTGAATTTAGTCTCTAAAAATCACACAAATAATACACACAGCTGTTCCTGACACATTTCTTACGTGTTATTGGCACACATCTTTTGAATATTTACTTAAAGGGATAGTTCACTTTGAAATTAAATTTTGGTATGTTTTAGCTTACCTCAAGGGCATCCAAGATGTAGGTGTCTTTTTTTCCGCAGTAGTTTCAATTTTGATATTTTTAGGTCAAACCGTTCTTGTCTGTCAGTCATTTAATGCAGGTCTATGGTCACTGTCTCAAAGAGCATGCACAGAGTCCAAATTAAAACAATTCCCCATCGTCCAAATTAAACAATTCCCCATCGTAAGTACACATTGATGGCCTAAGACACGAAACGAGCGGTTTGTGTGAGAAAACGAACAGTATTTATATCGTTTTTACCTTTTGTACACAGCCACGTCCAAGTGATCTGAGGGCGCGCGCGCTTCCTAGTGTGTGACGTGTACGCAGACTGGTGCATAGATATATACACTAGATGTCGCCTTGGCTACGGCAGTTCATTGGAACGAATGCCGTAGCCAAGGCGACATCTAGTGTATTTCTAGTGCAATTCCCATCTAGTGGGAATTGTTTTAATTTGGACTCTGTGCATGCTCTTTGAGATAGTGACCATAGACCTGCATTATATGACTGACAGACAAGAACGGTTTGACCTAAAAATATCAAAATTGAAACTACTGCAGAAAAAAAGACACCTACATCTTGGATGCCCTTGAGGTAAATTAAAACATACCAAAATTTAATTTCAAAGTGAACTATCCCTTTAATAGAAATAGTTTAGTGTCTTCGAAAAAGTTCGTTAGCATCTCACCCGTTTTCAGAAGAGGTAAGGTTAACGTTAACTGTTAGGCTAGGTTTTTTAACTGGTTTAATTGGGATAAAATTCTCTAAAACATCAATATTACTAAATAATAGATGCATGAGATTACATTCATAAAAAGAAAATTTCCTTACAGCGAGAGTGTCAGGCGACGCGTTATACTCGCAGTTCAGCCCCGGCTAAGCAACCAGTCTGATCACGGCCATTTGACTGGTTTAATTGAGATACAATTCTCTAAAACATCAATCATACAAAAGAACAATCATATCAACAGATGCATAATAAATGAGATAGAGAGGGAGGAACACAAAACACAAAAACTGCCAAAAATCAGTGGTTTCTGAAACTTGCCAAAGGCAGACTGCCAGAAAACTAGCCAGCCACTGACAGGTCAGGTGATATGACAGAATCAGACTGGCAGCTGTCAACCAGCCACTGACAGGTCACGTGACATGCCAGTGGCGGCTCCTGCCAGCCAGCTAAAGATTGAACTCCCACTCTAAAAATGTGTGTCGTTTCTTTGATGGAATTGCTTTCAAAACAACCCCTCAATCACCGCCATTAGTTGGTCCATTACAGGTAGTTGGCAGGTAAAAAAACTGCCACCATCACAGCCCTAAATATAATAAGATAACCTTGTTTGAAATACTACATTGACTGGGTTAAATAGAATTGCATTACTAAAATGAAACTAAAATACAATTTTCATTGACTAAAACTAGACTAAATGTCATCAGATTTCATTGTGGATAATTCTGACTAAAATAAGACTAAAATGCTCAGACTTTTAGTCGACTGAAACTTGACTAGACTAAAAAGAGTATGAACGTGACTAAAACTAATAAAAACTAAAATTACAGCTTGACACAAAGACTAGACTAAAACTAAAACTAAAATTAAAATAGGCCGCCAAAAACAACACTAGTAGTGACAACCGCATTTACAAAAATTCGACGCAGTGTATGGAAACAAACTGGTTGTTAATGACGCATTTAAACAAACGTTAGGGATGCGTCTCTCTGTATGCGCAGTGCAAGAAAATCCCAGTGAAAGAGATACATGGCTTGACTCATTTGTGTAGCCAGATCTTGCTAGAAAAAACAACAAAAAAAACAAATAAGAACAAGCCCATAAAAAAAAAAAAACGCAAATAAGAACAAGCCCATAATAAATCAAACTAAATTTAAATGCTTTATATTGAAAAAAAATATATATACATAATAAAAAGACTAAAATTTCATGACCCGCATTTGCCCATATGTTAACTATAAGCTTCATTGCTTTATGAGCCCTAAAATGCTTATAATAAGAGGACATGGCATCACTTCAAGAGAGCGCTATGCAAAGCAACCTTCCAATCACCACAATTGTGGGAGCGAGTCGTGTTCCATACACACATGGATCGATAATTTAGGGTACACACTCCCACAATAAAATGCGGTTGTCACTACTGGAACTTTACAGCATGTACGTGGTTACTATTATGTTTATAATGCCTTTAGAGCAAGTTCAGTGCAATAGTTCTTCTGTACATCATAATTATCAGGAATGTGATGTGTTTTAAAGGAAATATCCTTTTCATTTACCAGCTCAGGGTCACACAGACCATCTCCAATGGCCACTCCTTTGAAGTTGATCTGCACTTTGGCGGAAGGATTGTTCTTGTGGATGTAGTAGCCAATCGCTGGAACATACTTTCCTGCATATGACTATGGGTTTAAAGTGTTAAATAATGTAAACAACACACTGTTTTGACTGTATAAGAGAGTAGGATTCTAATTGTTACAATCCAAAATGAGGTCCCTTTCCTCACCTCGCCTGTAGCGTAGAACGGATTAGACTGGAACTCACTGAATATCTGGAAGAATTGAGTCAGGGCACTGAGGAGGAAAAAAAACCCCAGTAATATATCATATGCATCTCACATTGTCTTAGATATATGGTAATTTTTTTTGCCATTGTACCTGTACAAGTCTCTGCCCACATCATCCTGATTTTGGGCAAATCCTCGGTCATCCTCAGTGAAACTCCATCCTGTCCCAACCTGAGAAATAAACCACAAACAAGCATTTCAGATCAATAATTAACTGAAACCTAAAGACACTGGTCACATGTACTGTATGAGTATATTTGCAGTAGGACTGTCAATAAAATATGATTTATCTAGTTTAATCAGTTCTGTCTTAAAGAACAAATTGTGTGAAATAATTAGATTCTGTGTGGATGACACTCAAGACAGAACATGTATCCTATATAAAGACAGATTTATGCATCAATACTCATTAATCACCTCACTTTCAGAAAAAAATTATAATTAATATACAAAAAAAGTGAAAATGACAAAAGAGCTACGTTTGTTAAACATCCCATCAGATTTTAATTTATGAATACATTATCAAAAGAAATCTTTCATAAAAAATTAATAAAAAAATAAATAATATATATATATATATATATATATATATATATATATATTGACACAAATTTCACAATTCGATTCGATTTCGATTCACAAGCTTGCAATTCGATTCGATTACGATTCGATTCGATTCAATATCGATTATTTTGGCTATCAGGTACAATACATTGCAAATTTTCTCAAGGAAAACAAATCTCTTAACTAATGCTGTAAACTATGGGAGTCAGTTGTAGCCTATAGGCTTAATTCATTAGCCTACTATAATATTGAAGGTAAAAATAAACTGATTTGTATACAAACACTTAAAATACACTTTTATTTATTTTTATAATAATAAAGTTATATGAAATTATATAAAATTTTAAATGATGGCTGTCATAAAAAAACTTTCCAGATTTATTCAAACATGCATTAAATATTGAAGAACATTAAAAATTATAATGAAAATATAATATGTGCGTATATTTAACAAAATGCTCCTCTCTCTAGTTAACTTTTCTAGCTGACTAATGAGTTTATGGTCACTGGATATGTTTTTTCTGAGGTAAATGTGAAGTTACATGACATTGTTTACTAACGTCTTTGCACAGTTGAAACACTGATTGAGCGATTCCATGAGACATGATACGGACTTCGATAAGTTGTACTCTATCTTTTAACACACTTTCAGATGCTCATTCATGTTTATTTCGCGCTGTAACTGGTATTATTAAGGCGGAAGAGAAGATCATGTGCTTCTCTTGAGCGGAGCCAGAGCGATCGCCACAGCGCCAAAACGGTAATTATGTTTTTGAATTTCGTAAGAAAATGGATGTAATTTGAAATCTGAGACTTTGTTTCATATCAATAATAACAAAGCACAAAGATTATTGCGATTTATTGGATGGGATGCGCGCAACAATGATCCATTCATTCGTCAACTGAAAACAGGATGACTAATCGATTCTTGGGATTTAAGAATCGATATTGTTTCGTAAAAATGAGAATCGATTAAAATCGATTTTTTACCTAGCCCTAATATATATATATATATATATATATATATATATATATATATATATATATATATATATATATATATATATATATATATATTATATTAATATATAATATAATATATATAATCACAGAACAGAATAAAACAGCCCTAATTTATCTATTTGAGTCTAATATAATGAATACACTGAACTCACCGGGTTGTCGATGTAAAGAACCGAGTACCGTGATGTCCAGGGGAAATCTCTATAACCCACTGCAGAAAGACAGTAAAGGGTCAGCCCATGCAATCTTTAGAAGGAAATTTAATATATCGAAATCAGAAGTGATTATAAAACATAAAAAGAACAGGGTTTCTTTATTAAAGTGCCCCATAATGCTTTTTTGTTATATTACTTTTCATCTAGTGTGTTATATAGGGGTTTGTGAATGTAAAAGGTCTGCAAAGTATCAAAGGTCAAAGTGCAAGATAAATGGAGTTAATGGAGTCACCCAAAAGAAAGAACTGATTCTGAACTGCCTGAAATGAGTCGTCAGCAATTCCAGCCTTACTTCCTTTGTAACACATTTGCATAATGCAAGCCTATGATCTTCATTGACTGCCTGTGAACAACATCTACTCTGAGCCGCCCTCAAACACTGTAGTTGTAGCTGAGGCCTGGAAGAGTTTGTTTCGTGTAGTCGACATGTCAAGAAGACGCTGCAAATCCGGTACAGTAAAATGGACGGCATCGTTACGGCTCATAGTTCATAGCATACTGTTCATAGTGCTGAGGAAACCTCCGGAGCTGAAATTCAGATATGGTAATTAACGTTTTGTTCCCAACACACACTGTAAGCAGTAGACCAGTTACAACAGACTGGGCCATCTGACCAATCAGAGAAGAGAAGACTCTCGGAAAGGAGACACTGTGTTTCGATGCTGTAATGTATATTATGAGAAAGTTAACATGTTTTTTTACCTTGGGTGCACATAAACATTGTAGATGACTTCAAAACAAAATTAGGAAGGAACCTTTAAAATAGCACAATAGGGGCACTTTAAGCAAAACAATCCCTTATGGCCTAAGAACATCTATAATTGAATGTGCATAAGACAGAAACAACATGCCAATAAGCTCCAACATATTGGAACACAAAACAGAGATTTTTGTACTCACACGTGAGGTTCTTATGTACAAAAAATGGGCCGTGCTCCACAAACAAGCCGAACATAGATGTGCCTCCAGGTCCTCCCTGGAGCCACAGCAGCACCGGAGCCGTCTCTGGTCTCTCCTAAACAGAGAAGAACATGCAATACGTGAATGTGCAGTGAGTCAACAACAGTAACATCACACTAAATCAGAAAAATTCTGTGGACTGTGTAATTCGTTGTGAATGTGAACGACCCCTGAAAGCACCTGACTCGAGTGATGCCAACTGACGCAGAAGAGACGGTCAGCAGATCGGTCTTATCTTTAGTGCTGTTCGCATGCAGTGTAACAAAACTAAGTGTATACCATTATATTACCTGGGCAGGGAAGAACCAGAAGAAAAGGTTACTGTTGTAGGTCTTGTTCACAGTGAGATATCCTGAGAAACTTTTGACATTGGCTCCAGGAAGGGGTCCCACCAAACTAAGTTTTTTGGCTGCATATTCACAAAACATAAATTAATTTGTATTAGCATGCAGGTCAGAAAGATCAGTGAATTATGATAGCAGTTTTTAAGTCACCATGATATATAACAAAATTATGAAAGATTTGCCCACATAATCTTTAATCAATTCCTCTCCTTCTTGTACTGACATCTCTTCACACATACCTTCTTCTATCTTGCCTTGCTCCAGATAGGGGGTGAGCATCAGAGGTTTGCCCGGGTCAACGCCAAAATGTGACCCGCTCACACGGCGTGATTTGCGGCAGAAGAATGAGGAACATCCTCGGGAGCAGACAGACTCCAGGAAAGCCCAGAGGAACAGCAGCCTCAGCGTTTGCTTCAGCATCATAGAGGTTTAAGTTTAACTGCAGACAGCACTGAAATATGACACGGGGATCAATGATCAAGCATGATATTAAAAGGATCATATCACCTGCTCCCTGTCTTTACATGTCTAAACATATCAGACAAGAGAAGCAAATCCAGACCTCAAGTCAGATCAACTTACAAATGCGACACGAGTTAACGTTACATAACAGAAAATGTGCAGCAGAAACTGTAAATGTGATAGGCTGTTAAGAGTTGCTACCAAATCATACGTGCTAATTCAAATACATCTATTCCTCATCATCAATAATAATAGTTACCTTGAGTCCAAATGGCAGTCAGAAATCCAGAAACAGTTTGCATCGGCATGAATCTGAACTGAAGTCAGGTTGTTGTCACATGACTATATGGGCGCTGTGTCATGTGATCGCAGTGAACCAGGAACTTCAGTCGAGAACATTGACCCCTAGAGGACCATTTGAGAGAAGCAGTCCCCAAAACACATACCAGCTTTAAAAAAATATTCAGTAATGCATATGTTATGCTAGGTCTCACACAAGTGAATATTTCTTAGGGTTGCTTTATTTTTAAAAGTCATTTTCTGACCACAAAAAGTCACTGAACATGTCTATAGAACACAAGTTGAACTTTTCCTCAAAAACAGAGCATGTTGTCACACGATTTTTAAAATGGAACATATCATTAAAATGTCTATTATGGACTTCTGAGGGGAATCTACATTGTAAAACAATATGAAACAAAAACACTTAATTAATCAGAAAAAACCTTGTTTTGACCATTTTGTCGGCCGAAATAAATAAATTGTATAAATTCACAACATTCAAAATACATGTAGGCTAGTACTTGCCCCAATAAAACTTGCCCTGACCTGACATTTATGAAAAAGCACCCTTGTGTAACAAGTCACTGCTCACTTGAGAAGCATGCAATCCTAACCTTTGGGAAGAGCCGAGCCACAACTTTATAATGTCACAGCACACATGAGAGATAAAAGGGTGATTCTGGCCTGTCTGTCTTGACATTGTCGACTGTATCAAACAATTAAAGTCATGCAAAAATGTCATAAGTTTGGCCGATATGTTGTGGTAAATAATGGAATAATTCATTTTAAATATTAAATAATTGTAATGGCCAAAATGTAATGTGTCTAACATTGCATATAAGTGGGTTTACTGCATGATTTCTCCCAATTATAAAAATTTAAGATTCCTTAAAATTGCGACACCCAAGAAATAACATCATTTGGGTTCCTTCTAGCATGACAAGTAAATAATGCATTTTTAAACAAACAGTAGTGTTGACTGCATTCATCAAACTATTAACTTTTGATGGTTTTTGCTAGATAACCACACAAATGAGAGGTTTAAACTGTATTTTATACACTAATGGCAAACCTCATAGAAAATGAGTAGCAAAAAGCAGCTCATGTAATATATAGTTTGACCTCTTGAGAATGAAAATCAACGTTTGCTGAAGGTAACTGACAATTTGTTGAGACATAAAAAGTGTAATTTCTTTTCTGGACCTACTCCCATTTTCGTGGAGAGTGCCACATGCTTTTCAAATGGGTGTGACAAAATTACATGTTTTAAAGTGTACAGTGACATGTTATAAGTACGGCTACAGGCATTTGATGTGTTTAAAATTAGTTACTTTTCATGCTAGGTTAAAGGGGATCTATTATGCAAAATTCAGTTGGTGTTTGTCAGTGTGTGTACACAACCACCTTATAATGGCAAAAATCCACCCACTCCTCTTTTTTTAATCCCCATAAATCATAAACAGTGTCTCTTGCAGTTTTGCAGGGCGGGGTTTATGCTAATTGGGCAGGGTCCATCATCCATTGTGGACGGGGCCTGTGCAATGTCCTCGTCCACAATTGCTGATGGACTCCGCCCTATTAGCATAAACCCCGCCCTGAATGAGCTGTACACAGTCCGCCATGTTTATCTCTTCGCCAGAGCATTTAACAGCAGCATTCAAGTAAGAAATGTATTCTTTTTAAAGCTACTAAAGTTATTCAATCAAGAGCAGTGAGTGATTTTCTGTTTTCTTTTGTTGTTTGATTCATATTAACAGCATATATAGCAGTAGCTACTGTATATTACGCTGCTGTTGCTTTCACTTTAATACACAGGTCTAATATACACATGCAATTTAGCTGTTTACATTCACAAACATAACAGACTGTGTTTATGTGAACTTTGTGTGTTTTTGACATAACCTTGTGTGTATTTGACAGTTTAAGCGCAATGAGACGTGAAAGAGAACTTCCAGCCGTCTAAGATCCAGCTCTCTGTGCGCGTGCTTTAGGCCCCGTCCACACTACTGCGTTTTCGTTTAAAAACGGAGACCTTTTGCTACGTTTGCACCTCCCGTCCACACTAAAACGGCAAAAACGGAGACCCAAAACGGAGAAGTTTAGAAACGCTGCCGACCCGTTTTTCGTTTTGAATCTCCGGAGGGCGTTTTAGTGTGGACGGGTCAAAACGGAGGACTTTAGAAACGATGACGTAGTAGAGGCTCACGCTCGGCTCTATGATTGGGTGTCATCAGTCATGGCGTATATCTTTGCTAGCAGCTGTTGTCCAAGTAAATTCTGCATTTTACAATGCTATAACTGCCTACATGCGCCGGAGGCAAGCTATTATTCGAGCGATCTGTGACAATTCCCGTGTGCAGCGGCAGTATCGACCGTACATGGAGCGTCGGTTTTGGGTTATCCTGGGAAGAACCAGCGCATGGTGGGATAATTTTATCAATGAAGTTGTGTTTGCCGGCACGTGCATGCCCAGTGTTGGTGAAAGGTCACGTGATCCGCATTTTCAGTCGTTTTAATGTGGACGGAGATCAATTCTAATACGCAGCTAAAACGCTGGTGTGGACGGAGATCGTATTCGGTTTAATTCTCCGTTTCTAAACGAAAACGCAGTAGTGTGGACGGGACCAGATGTGTGCGCTCAGAAAACCATAACTGATATGGCTTTAAAACGCATGCAGATAATAAACTTTCATGATGATGAAGATCTGCAATGTCATGTGTGCGTGACAGTGATAGAGATGATAATCAAAACCAAACAAATGTTTTGTTGGTTTCTAGCAGAGTATCAGAGGCACGAGCTGTAAAGGCTCTGCCCTCTTCTGGAAAGCGGGGTGGGGAGCAGCAGCTCATTTGCATTTAAAGATACATGCACGGAAACAGCATGTTTTTCCTTCCATCTCAAAAATGGTCATTTACAACATGGTATAATAAATGATCTGTGGGTTTTGAGCTGAAACTTCACAAATACATTCTGGGGACACCTGAGACTTACAGCTTGTAAAAAGGGGCATAATAGGTCCCATTTAACTTTAAGTTAGATACCAGTTTATCAAGCATATCTAAAAGGGTTTAGCATCTAATGCTTTTTTAAAAGCAATATGGAACACTAAAGTGTTCTGTGTATTATAGTGTATTAATGTCAAAAAGCACAGGAAAGCAGGAAAGTTTTGTACATCTAACATTTTTGAACCGCACTAGGAAGGCCACTTTCTTATATGGCCACAGCACACAGTCGAGAGGCATGTAACATGTAACTAAGGTTTACAGCATGGTCAGGTAGACAGGAGGAATGCGCGCGCTCTAGTGACGCGCGTCTCTTCCACTTTAAGAAGGCGGATTCGCCGCTGCACACACTGTGTGTTTATTACGAGCCTTGAAGTGGCACATGGAAGCGATACAGTAAAACCCATGTCTCTAAATATGGCGAAACCTACTGGCTTTGACAGCACACGCAACGGCTTGGAAGTTTTTTTGAATTCTGCATTTCATTACGATGACGTGTAAGTTAGACGAGTTGTCATATTTTCTGTTCGTATATCAACTAGTTTCACATGGTTCTTCTTCTGCCACACGCGCCCGTAAATGCGGCAGCGTTGGCGACTCCCGTCTGATCCGACTCTCACAGCTGGATATTATCGGCTGTTTAGGAGGAACTCCGGAGAGCTGAAGACAGGTCAGGAGAGCAGAGACTGAGATGGAAGAGCTGTCAAGCCCGAACAGACGCCAGTAAGCTTGTGGATTCAGTGATTTACACGCCATGGCAGCGTCTAGTAACTCCAGTCTGTCGGGTTCCTCCGTCTCTTCGGGTGAGTACTAATGAAACGAAATGAAACATGGGTGTTTTGTTTGGGAATGTGAAGAAGCACTTGACGTGATAATGGAAGAAAGGATATGGTTGGCAGTTTCATTTCTGTGGTTTTGGATGGAATTAAAGCAGACAGGATAGAACATGGTGAAGAGGTGTGTCAAACAGTATACCTTTTCTTCATCCAGGACGAACTAGACCCACCTTTGACTTCCTTCACCAATGCAAGAGCATGCATTTTTTAATATCAACCAATGCACGGTGGCAGAGGATTGTGTAATGTCACACTCACAGTGCACGAGTTTTACAGGCCACCTCTATCTGATAATATGGCATATGACTCTTTGGTTTGATCACGATCACTGTTAACCATTATGCTGGGAGGTTAAAAAACAAAATGTGCTGAATTATAAATATTTTAATTCCAAATAATATCCTATTTTTTAATCCTCAGTGAAAAAATATTGGCTACTGCATGCACTGATGTTGAATTGAAAGCATTTTGTCTTCTCTCTCTAATATAGCTATATTTATATTAAGTTGTGGCAACCCTGTTACCATACACTCTTAAAAATAAATGTTCTTTATTGGCATTGATGGTTCCACAAATAGCCTTTAATATCCATGGCACAAAAGGTTCTTTATAGTGGAAAAAAGTTATTAAGATTATTAAAATGTTCTTCACACTAAAAACTGGTTCTTTTTGAGGAACCCAAAATGGTTCTTCTATAGCATCGCTGCAAAATAACCTTTATTTTTTAAGTCTGTCGTTCCCCATAACAAGTCCATAATTAATATAACTTTTATTGTCTTATATTTTGTGAGGTTTACTATAAAATCTTAAATAATCAGCCCTAGGGTGTTACAGCTGTTACCATGATCTTATACATTAAATAACATATTATCGAAACCTGGATATTTGTGGAAATATCAGCGTATTGAGGAACCTTGTCAATGATTCATCCGTGCATTTGTTTCTTTTTTAATCAAAACACGCTCTTTCATTTAAATGACAGACTTGTCCAATCATTAAGTTCGCATAAATACCCTGCCCCTTTCTTTCAGTCGACTGCAAGCTCACATTCAGATCTTCAGTGTCAACTATTGATATCCCAAGTACAGTATATATCACTGCCAGTAACGCCTACAGTCGACCTCTCAGAAAATGATCCAAACTTTAAAAACTGGAAAGTTCGGTTTTTGTTGTGTCCATTTCAACATGTTGTAACGTGGGAACCAAAAACTGGTTTGGACACATCCATCACAAATGCACTTCCCGCCCAGTGTCTCAAGGGATAACGGTTACAACAGACATATAGCCTACCCTAAATCTCAACATTTTAGAATTTTTTGCATCTAAAATGAGTCATCAAATGTTTTAATGGGTGTGTGATGAAAACTAATTACCCTAAAAGCTGTTCCTCTCTCCGTTTTATGCACTTGAAAGATTTTCCATTATCCTGATCTTATTATCTGCAAGAAATTATTGATGTTGAAAATTAGCTTTTAAAATTACCTGTCATCTTCCTAGCTGAGTGTCATGGTGTTTGAACTACATTATCTCAGGTTTGATTGCCAATATATTAACTTCCACCTGTTAATTTTCAAAACTTTTGCCATATTTTCACACAGGTACCAAACTGCATCTTTTGCCAACAACACATGTACACTACTGTTCAAATGTTTGGGGTTGGATAGATGTTTTCTGCCTTTATTTGATAAAAAAATACATTAATATTTTGAATATTATGATGGCAAAAGCTGAATTTTCAGCATCATTACGCCAGTCTTCAGTGACACATGATCCTTCAGAAATCATTCTAATATGATGATTTGCTGCTCATTAAACATTTTATTATTATTATCAATGTTGTGCTGCTTAATATTTAGCCTTTTTTGATCAATTTATTGTGTCTTTGCTGAATAAAATGATTAATTTATTAAAAAGAAAAAAAATCCCACTGACGCCAAACTTGATGTAGTATGACTTATTCACATTTTGTGAGGTTAGATGAGAAACGCACATTGGTTGGAAAGAACGGAAACCACCATCCATAAATCCATAATTCCCTGTAAGACACAAAACACAGTAAATGTCTTGCATGAGGTTGGCCGGAGGTGTGAGAAGCTCAAAAGTGTTTGCAGGTGTTTAAATAAACCGATCACAAGAGTGAGATAAGGAGGTTGGAAGCGCTCTCAGAATCACTCCCACATATTTACACCCTGTTCTCATGCTGCTCCGCTTGGCATTGCGTTTGTAAGAACAGAAGGAGGGATGTGTATGTTCTGAGGAACAGTACACGTCTCAAGGGAGTGCAAGTTCAAATAACAAGCTTTGTTAAATGGGTGTGTAAAGAAGAACCGTTTTCGAGCAGGCACTCGTTTCATTGAAGCTCAATAGTGACCTTGGGAGAGAGAAAGAAAGGGTTTGTCTCATTCAATTCGTGCTTGCTGTAACTCTTCATCCAGAGGCGCAGAACCGCGATTCCTCCCCCCACGCCAAGCCACGGGCTCTTGAGATCCAGTAAAGGGATCAAGCCAAGCCATGACTCTCCGTGGTCGCCATCCATTCCCAAATAGATTATCTCACATGCGTGTTGCTGAAGAAGCAGAACTGCACTGTGGCTGCGAGGCCTGGAGAAGGCGGAGGAACTTTTGTGCCTGCGGTACGGAGAGCTGTCATTAGCTCCGTGCCCCCGGTGTAATCATTGGATGCTGAATACCAGGCTCGCCGTGTCTGTCGCAGGAGTATCATTATGTTGGAAAAACACTTTTTTTGGCTGAAAACTCGTTTCGTCTAGTTTGTGTGCGTGCAATGCGCACCCGTTCTGCTTTATATTAGCCAAGGACAGGGCTGTAAACAAATGCAGGGCAGAGCGAGATGGATGCCGCTCCGCTCAGCTCTTCTGACTTCAAAGGCCAGTTTGAGCTTTTGATGTTTCCCTGAAGGAAAACTGGGACTGCAGCTCAGAACTGCAAGCTTGTGAGCGATGTTGAAATTATGGGGGATTTCATGGGTTTGCGCTGATTTGATTGCTTCTAATCTGAAGGGGTTGTGTTAACTTAAGTTTGGGGAACTTGACCAGAAGGTTGCTGGTTTAATCCCAGTAAGGAGGGACTCAACTGTCCACTGTGCCCTTAAGCGAGACATTTAACCCCAGGTTGTTCTAGACGGATTGTCTTGATAATAAGTGCACTTCAGTAAGTCGCTTTGGATAAGACTTTGGATAAAAGAACCTGCTAAATGACTACTTATGTAATTATGAATCTGCATGTGGTAAGTGAGTAAGGTAGTTGTTAAGTTTAGGTGTTTATTAGTACTTATAAAGCATAATGCTGCCTTATTCTGCATGACAATATTCTACATCCCCTAACCCACAATACCTAAACTTAACAACTACAGTACCTCACTATCTATTAAGCAATAATTAGGAGTTTATTGAGGCAAAAGCCATAGTTAATAGTGAGAATGGGACCCTTCATTTCTAACATTAATAATTACTTGTAAATGCTAATTATTGGTAATATTGTGAAGTATTATTACAAAAATCGAAATAATGGTTTTCTATTTTAATGTAAATATTTCTAAAATATTTCAAATGTTTTATTTATTCTTGTGATGGAAAACCTGAATTATTCCAGTCTTCGGTGTCATGTGATCCTTCAGAAATCATTCTAATACTGATTAGGTGCTCAAAAAACATTTCTAATTCGTATCAGTGCTAAAATCAGTTGTGCTGCTTAATATTTTTGTGGAAACCATGAAGCATTTCTGTCAGGATGATTTGATGGATAGAAAGTTCAAAAGAACAGCATTTATTTGAAATAGAAATCTTTTGCAACATTATAAACTTAGAACTTAACTGTCACTTCTGATTAATTAAATCTGTCCTGGCTGATTATATTTTTGAATGTTGGTTGCACCGAATGAGTTTGATTTGGCAGACAAAACATTTTCTTTTAAATTTATAAAATATAAAATATGAAAATGAATTGTATTTAGAAATTTAAAACATGGTCATCTTATAAGAAATGCATTCAAATCAAGACATTGTATGTATAAACTATATTTTTAATATATGTTTGAATAAATTAGTAGATTTAGACCAATACATTTGTATGCCATTGATCTAAAAATGGTCCTTTTTGGTTTCATATTGACTGCTCATCTGTACTTGATCATAGTCATCATGAAAATGACGTCTGCTTTTTTGTGGTTCTGTTCTGTGTTCTTCTGGAAGTGAAGGGCGAATTCTACAACAGGAACATATCACATGATTGAAAGCTCTGGTAAGCAAACAGCAAGAGAGATAACTCTCAACAGGGCTTGCCTGTCCTTTTACTCGGCCTCTTTGCATTGAAGGCGGCATCGGCTTGTTTGAGGTAAAGCTCTGTTTTTCGTCCTGGAGTTGGTTAACATCAAAGTCAAGTCTACAGCTAAGGGAATAGAAGAACTCTTACAAATCAATTCATGCAAACAAAATCACTCTTAAAGGGATAGTTCACCCAAAAATGAAAATTACCCCATGATTTACTCACCCTCAAGCCATCCTAGGTGTATATTACATTCTTCTTTCGGACGAATACAATCGGAGATGTATTAAAAAATGTCCTGGCTCTTCCAAGCTTTATAATGGCAGTGAATGGCCATTTCTGTTTTGAAGTCCATCATGCATCCATCCATGATAAAAAGTAATCCACACGGCTCTGCGGGGGTTAATAAAGGCCTTCTGAATTGAATCTATGCATTCGTGTAAGAAAAATATCCATTTTTAAAACTTTATCAACTAAAACAACTAGCTTTCGGCAGACGGCCTACGCAAGTGGACTTGCGCCAAAACAGTAACACTTGACGATGTAGGATGTAGGAGTAGCGTAAGCTTTGATGCCTTTCACGGTTCAAACAAACAGGGCTGGACAACAAACTCAAGCTCCTCCAATATTTCTCTTTAAAAATTGAACGAATTCCACGTTCGTCATTACGCTGTGCGTCAGGTCAAGGGTTACTCTTTCGCCGTAAATCGATGCGTACGGCCTTTTGCCAGAAGCTAGTTATTTTAGTCGATAAAGTTTTAAATATGCATGTTTTTCTTACACGAACCCATCACTAAACTTCAGGGGCCGTATTCACAAAGAAATTTAAGGCTAAATGTAGCTCCTAACTGGCGAATTTAGGAGCAACTCCTAAAAATAATGGGTGTGTCACTCGTAACTTTAGGACTCCTAATTTTTTTGACTAAGAGTAATTCACGAAGCATTTTAACCCTAAAAGTAGCACCTAAGCCTGGGACAGCTTAAAAGAAGTCGAGAGGACTCCTAACTCACTAAGACCTATTCACAAACTGCTTTTTGTGGCATTTCACGTTGCGATGTTTTGAAATGCGTATGCGGCGGCTACAGGAGCTTCCAATCGCGAGGGAACAATTTGGCATTGTAGGCATAACTAGGGATGCAATAACGCCACCAACAACAACCAAAACTAGGCTACTCATTGCATGTAAACTAATTGTAATGTTTCATTGTGAATCAAATTAAAATGTTCTTCTCTTTGCAAACGTAGGCAGAGGCATATAGTGACAGATTAATTCAATAATGTTGCAAAGATATTGCATCAATCCATATGTTTCATTAGGCTACTAGGCTATTTGTTTTGCCTTACTCTTTATTCATTTAGGCTATTTATTCAGTTATTCATCATCTTCCGTCCTTCGTACTACTTGTGTAGCGCACGCATTCTCAGACCTGTCACCTGTCACTCATCATCGTAGGGGAGGTGTTTGGAATCATTCCCGCGTTACAATCATCAGCCAATCAAGGTGGTCACTTCAGTCAAGCTCGTGCATGAGTAATGACGTCATCCATAGCAACGAAGACTCACTCTTAGTTTAGGAGTTGTCATTTTTCTTTACTAAGAGTAGGTCTGAAAGACGTTGTGAATAACTTTTAAGAGAAAACTCCTAGCTAAAATCTTTTAGTGCGATTTAGGAGTACTCCTAGTGGTAAGATAAAATGCTTTGTGAATACGGCCCCAGAAGGCCTTTATTAACCCCCCAGAGCTGTGTGGATTACTTTGATCATGAATGGATGCACTTTTATGGACTTAACTTTAACAGCCATTCACTCTCATTATAAAGCTTGGAAGAGCCAGGACATTTTTTAATATAACTCCGATTGTATTCGTCTGAAAGAAGAATGTCATATATACCTAGGATGGCTTGAGGGTGAGTAAATCATGGGCTAATTTTCAGTTTTGGGTCAACTATCCCTTTAAGCTGAAGACTGAAGTCTGGGTAAATGTCTCATAGCAGCGGTCTAGTATAAGAACCTCGGTTTTTCGAGATCTTTTCTAAGCTGTTTCACGTAGCTAAAAAAAGCATGAATGAAGGGGCGAAAGATTGAATGGAAGCTCGGCCTGTGATGACAGAGCTGGTAAATGAGGCGTGCACATCACTTACTGGGCCGAAAATTGTACTTTCTCTCCTTCGCTCTTCGGAAAGCTGCTCATTATTATAATCTTGTTTTTAAAGGCTTTCGTTTCTTACTAAAGCCACTGTAATACGGTCTCTCCATTAGTGGTCACCTTAATAGTTTTCATGGTTTCTTGTGTGATTCCCTCTGTAGTTTAACAGTCAGTGAGTCTGAGTGAAATAATAGGCTTATTTAAGACTGCCGTTTTATTGGTTGAATAGAGTGTTGCCGAGAACCAGAGAAGAGAGTTTTTTTAGTGCTCACCTCTTCCTGTGTCTCTGCATTTATTATTAATCACCTCTGTGGATATTCCCATGGTCATCCATCACCCTCTGGAATCACATTACCAAACAATGGATCTCCCTGCTATTGATGTGTGCTTGTGTACTGTGCATGTGTGTGTAAACTCATGGCAGGCCAACGGACCCTCAACAGTCTGTTCACTGACCTTCTGATCATACAAAACTGGAAATTACTTTCTCAAACTAGCAAGATCTAATCTGATTGACTGGCCTCGTGCAAATTTCTGGCATTGGTGTATACAACCTGGATTTTTTATTAATACTTTTAATTATTTTGTGGAAAGGTATTTAGGTCGATACATGAGCACCAACATATATATGTATATAAAATACAAAATGCATTGTAGACTGGACATTGTATACTGTGAGTCAAATGTCTGGCTACGTGAGACTGTTTGTTTCCTTTGCCAATCAGAAGTGAGGGGCTTCCAACAGTACATGCGGTACACGCACGCACCCACACACACACACGCACACGCACAATTAAACAAAGGCATACAGCCATACAGGAAAATACCCTAACCCACCCTCACTTGCATTCAGTGTTACAGGATAAACACACTTCATCTTGCCTTCCCTCACAGTTACTCTGTCTTGATGCCTTGTCTCGCACATAGTCATAAAATTCTCCACATTTCTTGCCAGTTCTGTTCCTGAAGATCCCCACACTCTTTAGGCTCATTGTGTGAAATGGAAGTGATGTGTGGCTTTGCTTTCTGTGCCTCAGAGAGACGTAGAGTCTGTATAATGTACCCTAGCTCTTACAGAGCAGCATACTGTACAGATGGCCTCCCCGCAGGAGCTGGAACATGTCCCCAAAAACACTGGATCAGCACTAAATGTGTGCGTATTGCATATTCACATATGTGTGTTGGCTGAAACAGACTGCTGTGTGTGTGTGTATATGGTTTTGCTGACATTTTTGGACCAAATGTCTCTACAAGCAATGTTTTCTTGGTTTTGCACATCCAAACGTCACTTAATATAACACAACAATAACACTAAAAAACTAAAGTAACCTTGAATAGGCCGTCATCTGACGTTTTTCCCTTGATATTTGCATAAAGTTGAGCTTCTCTCAGTGCTTTCTCCGACCCGCTGTCAATCCCACAATCCAATATGCAGACGTGAAGCTCAGCTTCCATAGGAATTAATTGGAAAAAGCAGTGGACATGCCCTTTCAACAAGGCAAATTCGCATGACCAACTGAACCTGATGTGAAATCCGCACTGGGAAAATCTTTTGCCCTCACATGAAATGTTGATTTCTATTAAGATGACTGGATTTTTGGAGAACAACATTATATGTGACTTTACTTTTAGCCTTTTATGAGTACCTTCAACATTGTCATATAGACGAGCAGACTATTGAAACAAAACCTGCATTATTTCGATAACCGAAAAAAAATAAATCATGTAATAGTTAAATATTATTAATTAGTAAGATGGTGATTCAGTAACCAGCTCTGATAGATTCAGGTGAATGAAGGATTCGTTTACATCCAGCACGATAACTATAAAGGTAAATATAACGATAACTGTGTATTAGTTCATACCAACGCATGATAACTTTCTGTTTATAATAGGCATGCGCACAGTTATGTAGTCTGCTGCTCTAAGTGTGCAAACTCTTTAAAGTCAGGTGGTTTCTGATCAGCTGTCAATATTTATATTGTTCATCAGCTGGAAAACAAATCTTGCTGAAAGTGATTTAATAATATAGCCTAACTATAATAATATAGACAATAACATCGCTGTATCACTATAGTTGTAGTGTGGACTTTCCTAGTCTTCATAGAATTAGAAAGATTTCTGCAATTAGTTTATATGCCAGACATTAAGAGTAGTATTCTAGTATATTGTTCTGAATTCAGCCTATGTTTTTGATTCACTAAACAGAACATGTTTCATAAGTCATGTTTGTGAGTCAAATAACATTGGTGGCATTGCATGTTTTTGCATGCTGCCAGCGAGTACAGCTTAATGGAAAGATGTTTCTTGCCAGTATATCTTTTAATTGCCTCACATTCAAAAGAGACATAAGGCAAACTCACATTCACAACTCAAAAAAAGAAATTGCCATGGCCCTGAAAATGCTTGACAAGTAAACACTGCCCATAATGGATAGTAAAACTGAAAGCACACATCGTGGGGACGAGCGGTAAGCATTACCAATCATTAGTTCAGTATAAAAATAATTGGAGTCTAAGTCCCCACAATGATAAAAAAAGATGTGTGTGTATATGCAAAGGTGTTGGGATTAGATAGTCAGGTTTTACTAAGGCTGTGCTCCTCCACATGCAGATACTTCAGACTCAGTTCGTTTGAAGTACATACTGCTAGTCTGTTGCTGCATTTCTATGTTCTGCCCTAAGGATGCCTGTTCCCTCTCATCCGCTGAGCTTTAATTTGTGTGAGAGATAAGAGTCTGCCCAAGAAAGTGGGAGCTGTGAGGGTGTGTGTGAGCTGCAGATAGTCGCTCAACTTTCCATCTCAAAGCAGCAGCTTTTATGCTCTCAGATTCTTTTAAGCAACGGAATATTTTCTGCAACAACCTTAAAGAGCAAATGACATTTAACATTACCCAGCCTGTAAAATACTACCTCAAATGGATGATTGTGCTTAACAGCTACGGTAGAAGTTGAATAAGATCTTTTACAGCAAATCTCCAACAATTTGTCCTTGGTTGGAACATTGTAATCAGATTCATCTAGTCTCTTTTTTCAGTAATGGCAAACACCCCTCACAGATTGCCTGTAGCATTCAGGGAAGGAAATTTTATTAATTAAAAGCCTTTTCTCCTGAGGACCGCTGCAAATCTGGTGTCTAATCAAGAAAGATGCATAGTTTGATTTTGTACTGAATCTTTCAGTCACTTCTTTTCATATTCTTCACAAAGCCCAACCTTCACCATTCTAATAGCTCTGGCTTCAATATTCTTCCTATTCAGGCTTTCGAAACCTTTGTTCATTGTTAAATTACATATTGTAAGTGGTCGGGAGTGTTTTGTGAATAGGCAGCCTGCACCTCCTGACCCTCAAGTTTCCTCCGTCAGTGTTCTCCAGCCTCTCTATTAGATCCAGCGATAGTGGAAAGAAAGCACCTGGCAAATCACCAAAAGAAATCATAAATTTTCCAAATGAGCCACTGAAGAATTTTTTGTTTTTTTGATTGTTTGCAGCACACCAGCACTCCTGAGCTCCAACAGACAATACAGCTTCATACTAATCCAAACATAGGCTCACATAAACACTGATTGAAAGCTAATCTATCTCACTTGACTACTGTAAAGTGGATACTGGGCCACACAATTATAGAAATAGTTCACACAAAAATGAAAATACTCACCTCCATGAAAAAGTGGAAAAGCTATACATGTTCCAAACCTGTAGAACTTTCTTTCTTCTGTGGAACACAAAGAAGATATTTAGAAATATGTCTTGTTTTTTGTTCTTACAATGAAAGTCAAATGGGTTCAATCAATGTTGTTTTTGAACCCATTGACTTTCCTTGCATGGACAAAACCAGCTGAAACATTCTTCAAAGTAGTGCTGCACAATTAATCAAAATAAAACAAAGTTGTTTAAGTCTGACATTAACAGACCGAACAGAAGGCTTTTTATTGTGGCCAGCCTAAGGCACACCTGTGCAATAATCATGCTGTCTAATCAGCATCTTGATATGCCACACCTGTGAGGTGGATGGATAATCTTGGCAAAGGAGAACTGCTCACTAACACAGATTTAGACAGATTTGTGAACAGTATTTGAGAGAAATAGGCCTTTTGTGTACATAGAAAAAGTCTTAGATCTTTGAGTTCAGCTCATGAAAAATGGGGGCAAAAACAAAAGTGTTGCGTTTATAATTTTGTTCAGTGTATAATCACAACATTTTTGGCAAAATTGTACAGCCCTACAAACAAGCATTGATATTTTTTTAAATCGTAAAAGCAATTTTTATCAGAAAAATCACAATCCCCCCCCCCCCCCCCCCCTCACCCCAAATCGTACAGCCCTACTTCTAAATGTCTTCTTGTGTTCCACAGAACAAAGAAAGTGAGGCACAATGATGACAGAGTTTTAATTTTGTGGCGAACTATATCCTTATTTAATTTGTTCATATTTTTCCTCCATATTTAGTGCTGCAGTTCTGCCCGCATATAAAATGGTTTGCTACACAAATCGTCATGAATTACAAAGGATTCAGACCAGAAAAACATAAACCTAAACTTCAGCCAACATTTAAACCTCGCTATATCATCATCTTCCAGAAAGAAAATGACTAAATCGCTTGATGTTCTTGCTAAATGTTCTCCTTGCAAGCACATGCCAAAGCCTTAAACCATACAATCCTTTCATTCTGGCTCAGCATAGCTATTGCCAAGTCAAGGCATTATGAGTATCTTAGCTTGGCAGCTCAGTTTTTTGTGTGCTTTTCACCTGTGGCTTTATAAATAAATCTGGCAAAATGTTTACAACTTTGACAAGACATACAGAGCATGTTGTATAACAGTTGTTGTATGTTTGGCTATAGTGGGTTTGGATGGAGCGCTGTGTGTGTTTGTGGTTTGGACTTTGAGCTTGTGTTTAGTTGTGAGTGTGTAGGCAGGGAGGAAATGCTGACTGGCCGCAGTAAAGTGCTGACATTAAAAGAGACAGTGCCTGAAATAAGACATGGATCCATAGAGACCAGCACGTATTCAGGGAAGAGAAGAAAACACACATTGATTTATGCGTTCAAAGAGATTGTTTTACTAAAAGAAAACGGCTACTACTTTCCACTCTATCTTTCTTATTCGATCTACTCTCACACACACAAGATCACGTAGTCGTTCTGAACTTTCACACAACTTCCAGGGCTGTATACTACTATTCTCAACTCAGAAACACACAATGAGTGTGTCATTGCTTACAATGCAATATGTTTTTTTTGAGTAATCTTTCCATGAATGATCAGAGATTCAGCTACTATTCTGGATGAGGAAATGCTGATCAGCACAACAGTTTTGTTTATTTCTCACACAAGCATGTATTGTGAAATTAGTGTCTTTGTCTTATTGCCAAATTTCTGTTTATGGGTTTGTGCAGTTACTGTCAGGCCTGCTTTACGTACTAATATTGATTATCTAGAAGCCTGTCTGGCTAGACTGAGAGGAACTGTTGAGATTTATTCCTGAGAATCCTGGTTTATTTATTCATTTTTCTTTTGATGCTTTCAGGCTTCTGTATTTAAACGTCAGAGAAAGATTTTGGATAATTTAGTTTAACGACCTATTTGGCAGATTTTATACTGTTTACCTTATGATCTGTAATAGTTCATAAATTATACATTAATATTGCTTAGGGCTGACAGTCAATTTAAAAATGAATAGCATGATGTTCCAGTTAATTAATCAGAATTAATCACATTTAATTAATTAAATCACAATTTTTTACTTAAAAAGAGTATACTTTGTGTAATGGTTTTAGACACTTAATTGCATGTTAACTGTCATTTTTAAAGGTGTCACAAGAATGAGAATAGCCTATGTATGTTTACATATACATAAGTGCACTTCTTTTCACAAGGGACAGCTGTGCTGACCGCTCTACACTTAGATGGTACTTTAAGCTTAAATTGATCAGATGAAATTGCTTTACATAATTTGCATACAGTTCAGGAGGGCATGATTAAAAGTGTTAATTTTTGTATCTCATATTTTTTGAAGTAATTTACTGTATTAAATTAACATGTTAAACAGTAATTGAGGTATTTGAATTAAAATATTGTTTTAAGGTGTTCTGTTTTAGACGGACAGGACTGCCATTCTCATTATAATGTATGCAAATGAACCTCCATATCCAGGCTGTCTGTGCTCAACAGCCATACTAAACCATGTCAGGCTCTGACTTGTGTTCCTTTGAGAAATGACTTGCTTACTGGAGGTGCTGCTTCCCCATTCATTTATCTCATACTAGTTTTGGAAGTATTCACCATAATGTTATTTGAAGTTAGATAGTCACCCAAAGCTTTAACTGGAAGAGCATTTCTGAAAAAGTTGGAAAACAGAAATTTACTACTAATTGCAAACTATATAGAATGGTATGGAAGCTAGTTTCCGCCAAAAAGGTAATTGTGACTTTTTATCTCACCATTCTGCATTTTTCCCCGCAGTTGCGAGTTTATATATAACAATTCGGAATTTATAACTCTCAAGTGGGAGACAAAAAGCCAGAATTGTGAGTTATAAACTTGCAATTGCAAGAAAAAATTCAGAAATGCAAGTTTATATATAACAACTGTGAGAAATAAAGTCAGAATTGCGAGACTTATTGACTTAAACTGACTTAATTCTGACTTAAAGAGATAAGTTGCAATTACCTTTTTACTGATTTATTCTGTGGTGGAAACATAGAATGGAGCTCTGTTCGGCAGGAGCATGTCAATAACATTAGATGAGTATATATATAGTTTCTTATCTCATTTCTGTGGCAATTGTTCTGTCACCCTTCCACAACCCCAACTCCACCTTATTTCTATTCATTTCTGTAATTTATGAAGTCATCCTGGGTGGGCTGCAAACCAAAATCAGTTAACTTTCATCTCATTCAAGAATTACCATAATATGTGAAACCGATTATTGCTCTCTTTTGATCTGCCCAAGTTAAAAAACAACTCTATGTAATGCAACAAACTGTAACAGAATATAAGAGGAAGCAAAACAAACAGTATACTGACATTCTATATCCATTTTTTATTTTTTATTCAATGATTTTGTCTGCAACAAAAAAAAATTCAACGTCCTTGAATTCCCTTTGTGTGGGGGCTTTTCTCAGCAAAATAAATTTAAATATGCAAAATGCAATTAAATTTGATTAATTAATCTACATATAATGTAATTAATTTGGTTAAAGTGTTTAATCGGTTGACAGCCCATGTATTTTAAATTAGAAAATCGTGTGTGTGTGTTTCAGCTGTATGGGTTTGTTAAACGCACATTTGTATATTTATTGTCTTTGAGCTGGGGAACTAAATGAAAGAAGTGTTAAAACACGTGTACCCCGAAGGCATTGTAGAGAAAAGATTATATTGTCAGTGCCATGCACATTACGCATCACAGCTTACAGAGTAACTTAACATTAAGGAAACAATATAATAACCTTGGATTACAGCCACTCTCTAAACTGACAGTAAGTTTCATAGACCGTGTTAAGTGAGAACATGTAGACAAGAGACAATTATTTTGACACGTGTTCATTTAGCACAGAACAGAAGACCTCCTGACATTCTTTTATTATCCTTTGTTGTAGATCCTGAAGATTATCAGCCACCGATATGGAAATCCTACTGTAAGTATTCTTTTAACATTATACATGCAGACATAATTTTAATGTGTCAATTAGATCCAGTTGACAGACTTGACACTAACAACCAGAATAAAACACACTCGACTGAAGAAATACAATAATCTGGGCTCCAAACATGAGAACTTTGCATAATGGGAAATGTGGTTTGGCATTGGGCGAAGGGAACAGGAACTAGGGCCTGAAATGAACTTTGCAATATTTGGAATTGATTAGAAGCTTTTTTCACCTTTGTGAGATACATTTTTATAATTACCTTAATAAATGTATCTGTGTTGTCTTTTTACATCATATACTTAAATTTAACCAATTACTTCATTCAATCAAAATGCTATAGACGTTCACCTGTAAAATTGTTGCATGTCATATTCTGGCTAGACAAACAAAAACAAGCTGAGAACGTTTATGGTTTAGTTTTCTGCTTTTTATGCATTAAAATATCAAAACTTAGGAGCATGAAAAACAAAATGGTAATTCGAACTGAGAATTAATACAGAAAGTGAGCAAAGAACATTCCCAATCCCTGGTCAAGTTATGCACTCTCACAAAAACTCTTGCTACAATCACTCAAGCTGTCTACACTGCAAAATGAATCTCTTACATCATATCTGAACTTTGTTGTTTATTCAGTTTCAGTGGTTGCTAATCTACATGCTAATCTAAATCGCAACATCCATAATAGATTTAGTTTAATTGTGCAGAGTAACCTTTTCCCCCCTTATCTTGAATGTGGCATTTATGTTCATCTTGGTGGCATTTTTGCCTGTAAATTTCCGACCCTGACAGGAGTGATTCACTTGTCAAGGTTTTCCTGGCCAGTGAGCGTTATCTCCGATTTTTCTAGCCCATCCCACATTTCAACTCATTTTCCCTCGCATTCCCTCCCACTGTGCAGTATTTTTAGAGCAGGCCCCGTCCTTGTCTTTCTGGTGGACGTTGTCCAGAACCCACTGCTCGTTCTGAGCTTCTTTGACAAGATCTTGGCATCGCTGTCAGATGCCTTCCTGCTCTCGGGAGGGAAAAATCTGAGCGCTGAGTCCAGATTCTCCCTGTGCTCGGACTGCGCCGGCCAATCGCTGCTCTGCATGATGAGCAGCTTTTAATGAAGTCATCAAGAGAAGGTCACGTCCATGCCGAGCTGAAGTACCCCTGCACATCTGTTGCTGTTTTTGAGCCAGTATTGATCATTTCACTACCGCTGCTTTCTTCACAATGATCTAAATGCCATTATTAAACGTTTTCCTCACAGTAAAGAACTAATTGGTTCAGATTGCTAATATACTGCCAAAAGTCCAAGAGTCAACCATTCATTATGCTTTCAAGTTGTATTTTTTTAACTACAAATTTGATTATCGGTAATTCAATTTGAATTGTAAATTGAAAATGTATAATTGAACATTTAATATGAATATAAGAATAATTGTTTGCTTCATTGGCGGCAGCATTATTATTATTTTTTACTAGTATAATGATTTATTAATACGTTTTAAGGGATTCAACCCATGCACATGACATTTTACAATTTGAACTAATCTTGCCTTGACATTTAAAAGGTCAAATTATCTGATATTCCCAAGAGGGTGAACATACAACATGATCCTGGAACAACATCTTTGTTGATCCTGGAACAACATTCCAATCAACCAGTCAGATTTGAGGGACAAGTTTACAGTTTATGTCAAATTTAGGCTTACAACCAGCGTTATGTCCTTCTACATCAGTGTTATTCACCTTCATCTTTTCCCTCTGATTTTAAGCATAACTTATGGGTAGGATTAGGTTTAGGGGTAGGGATATGGGATATGTTTAGGACTCCAAATTTTCAGGCAGGAATGTTGTTCCAGGATCAACAAAATATGTTGATCCAAGAGCACGTCTTACTTGGCAAAATCACAGTGATCTTGTTGCACCACAGTTCTTTGCTTTGGCGGACAAACGTTTTTCTAATAATAAGCAGTAATGCAGTTTCGTTTTTTTTACCCTATGTTTTCTTTACAATAATTTATTCTTTTAATTTTTTTCTCCTTTAATTATGATATCAGGACAGTTGCATTAATTGTATTTTTTACTTTACGCCCCCGCCACAATAATATCAAAATATTAATAAGTATTTTAATTCAGAACATTAAAATATGTTCATCATAAAAGAGATGCATTCAGGAATGTTTGACCGATCCATAAACAGTATTTCTAATTCAATTTACTTAAATATTTCCGTGTTTTACAGTGTTCCAAATTCTTTCCCGATTTAAATAAAAAGAATTTCAATGTAGTCTCAGACTTTTAAAACCCACTGCAAATGCAGAGAGAGTTGGAGGGGCACTTTAGCACCTTGTAGACACAAGGTCTGTTTATTTGAATAGGAGATACAGGTGTGTTTTCACTACAGGTGTGTGATGGCTTGAAATTCAAAATACCCATTATTATAATTGAGAATGAACTCACCATCAAAAGAATGTTGTGCGAACTGGCCACAAATTGACCTTGCCTGTGCAAGCTGATTATTTAGGAGAGGATAACCTGAGGAATTCCTGGTATTAACCTCCATTCTCTGGACTACATTTTCAAACAAACAGGCACAATCAAAACATCTGTACTTAAACCCCTTTGAGCTGAATACTGAATACTCCTTTCCCATATTGACCAACTGTTGGTGTTGATTTATCTGTTTGCCTCTTGCGCAGTCTTCATTTTTCAATAGCTTTACCAATATTACCCAATCCACTTTTATAATGCGTTGTAGCTTAGTCTGACAGCAGTGTAAGTGGGTGTGTGTCCTCAAGCTCAGACCTAATGGATTAATGTCTAAGAGAGACTGCTGTGTTTTGACACGCTCTATATATACCAACATCTCACCACAGCGTTATAAAGATTAGAGGTAAAATAAACTCTAGAATTTCTGTTGAGCTGCTTCTCATGCCGAAAGACAATGTAACCTTTTCTTATTTTCAAAATATAGAAATATTAATTTATAAAAAATGTTAAATATTTTGCTTTATTGTTTATCAGTGTACCAATTACAACAAGAAGCGTCAAGACCAAAGAGGATCACATGTCCTCAGGAGGTAAGTACAGGAAAATGTGTGTAAACACTTCCAAGGTTCTTCAAACATGACTCATATTGATTCAGTCTGCATATCTTTTACTAAACACTGGAGCTTATGTTTAGACTGTCTCCATGTTCACAAAATGCTCATCTTGTTAGATAGACTTACTATTAGGAAAGCTTGTTTAACCCGTTTGACAAAGTGATTTGTGTTGAAAACTGTATTTCTCTCTCTTACGTTCTTCTCTCTGGCTTGCAGATGGAAAGCAGACCCAAATACTATGGTAGAGAGTGAGTGTCTAACTTTATTGGTAGTGCTTTGGAAGCAAACTAAACTACTATTCCTCAAATTACTTCTACTAGCTGTCTAGTTACTTTTTACCCCCTTCCTTCAAGTATTAATGTGAAATTTGCTGTGAGTTAGCAGAATTTATTATTTAAGACTGTTATGAGTGGTGGTGCACATTGATTTTGTGTAGTGATGTGTGTGAGGGTGGTAATATGAATGTATGAGGAAGAGACTGTGATTTATGTCGTGTCAAGCAAGTGTTTGTGCATGTGAATATGTAAGCATCACAAAAGTCTGTGCTGTGTTTTTGTGTGTGTGTGTGTACACCAGGGTAAATCATGGTGTCTCTGTACAGGTTCCATGGTCTGATTTCCAGAGAGCGTGCAGATGAACTGCTGGCGGGGACAGAAGGTGCTTATCTCATCAGAGAGAGCCAGAGACAACCAGGAACTTATACACTTGCTTTGAGGTACATGTCATCTATTCTTTATCCTTTCTCTACGTGTCCGTCCATCTGTCCATCCATCCATCCATCCAATATTATATTATATTAAATCATATTATACAAATTATAAAAATAATAAATACAATATTTTGTTTTACAATGTACAGTATTATTATAATATTATCATAATATACAGTAATATAATATGCAGTACTACTTGTCTATCATTCAGATTTGGTGGCCAGACTCTGAATTACCGACTGTTTTATGATGGAAAGCACTTTGTGGGAGAAAAACGTTTCGAGTCGGTTCATGATCTGGTTACAGACGGTCTCATCACTCTCTATATTGAGACCAAGGCAGCAGAGTACATTGCCAAGATGACCACAAACCCCATCTACCAGCACCTGGGCTATACTTCTCTTCTGAGGGACAAAATCACTCACCGACTCAACCGGACCCGCTCTGAGCCCAAAAAAGTTACTTTCCAACAGAATGACAAGGTAAGGGGCATACCTCTTCAAATATAGATTATAATGTTCTTATCATGTTACTAAAGGTTATAGTGTGTATAGGCAATATACAGTGAGGAAAATAAGTATTTGAACACCCTGCTATTTTGCAAGTTCTCCCACTTGGAAATCATGGAGGGGTCTGAAATTGTCATCGTAGGTGCATGTCCACTGTGAGAGACATAATCTAAAAAAAAAAAAATCCAGAAATTACAATATATGATTTTTTAACTATTTATTTGTATGATACAGCTGCAAATAAGTATTTGAACACCTGTCTATCAGCTAGAATTCTGACCCTCAAAGACCTGTTAGTCTGCCTTTAAAATGTCCACCTCCACTCCATTTATTATCCTAAATTAGATGCACCTGTTTGAGGTCGTTAGCTGCATAAAGACACCTGTCCACCCCATACAATCAGTAAGAATCCAACTACTAACATGGCCAAGACCAAAGAGCTGTCCAAAGACACTAGAGACAAAATTGTACACCTCCACAAGGCTGGAAAGGGCTACGGGGAAATTGCCAAGCAGCTTGGTGAAAAAAGGTCCACTGTTGGAGCAATCATTAGAAAATGGAAGAAGCTAAACATGACTGTCAATCTCCCTCGGACTGGGGCTCCATGCAAGATCTCACCTCGTGGGGTCTCAATGATCCTAAGAAAGGTGAGAAATCAGCCCAGAACTACACGGGAGGAGCTGGTCAATGACCTGAAAAGAGCTGGGACCACCGTTTCCAAGGTTACTGTTGGTAATACACTAAGACGTTTGAAATCATGCATGGCACGGAAGGTTCCCCTGCTTAAACCAGCACATGTCAAGGCCTGTCTTAAGTTTGCCCATGACCATTTGGATGATCCAGAGGAGTCATGGGAGAAAGTCATGTGGTCAGATGAGACCAAAATAGAACTTTTTGGTCATAATTCCACTAAACGTGTTTGGAGGAAGAAGAATGATGAGTACCATCCCAAGAACACCATCCCTACTGTGAAGCATGGGGGTGGTAGCATCATGCTTTGGGGGTGTTTTTCTGCACATGGGACAGGGCGACTGCACTGTATTAAGGAGAGGATGACCGGGGCCATGTATTGCGAGATTTTGGGGAACAACCTCCTTCCCTCAGTTAGAGCATTGAAGATGGGTCGAGGCTGGGTCTTCCAACATGACAATGACCCGAAGCACACAGCCAGGATAACCAAGGAGTGGCTCTGTAAGAAGCATATCAAGGTTCTGGCGTGGCCTAGCCAGTCTCCAGACCTAAACCCAATAGAGAATCTTTGGAGGGAGCTCAAACTCTGTGTTTCTCAGCGACAGCCCAGAAACCTGACTGATCTAGAGAAGATCTGTGTGGAGGAGTGGGCCAAAATCCCTCCTGCAGTGTGTGCAAACCTGGTGAAAAACTACAGGAAACGTTTGACCTCTGTAATTGCAAACAAAGGCTACTGTACCAAATATTAACATTGATTTTCTCAGGTGTTCAAATACTTATTTGCAGCTGTATCATACAAATAAATAGTTAAAAAATCATACATTGTGATTTCTGGATTTTTTTTTTAGATTATGTCTCTCACAGTGGACATGCACCTACGATGACAATTTCAGACCCCTCCATGATTTCTAAGTGGGAGAACTTGCAAAGTAGCAGGGTGTTCAAATACTTATTTTCCTCACTGTATGAAATATGATTTAAAGATATCATATACTGCATAATCACAAAACATTATAATAAATTCTTGGTCATTGTGTGCCAAATTAAGGTGATGTGGAAATTTGTGACAATTTTTGTTGAAATCGATCATGAAAGTGCACCGTTTTTTGTGGAATCCCACAGGGCTTTGTTTTAGGACCTCTGTTGTTTTCATTGTATATGTTAATTATAGGCTAATCAGTATACTTGGGATAAATTTGACTTTTTTTTCCGCTTGTTATTGAACATTTTAGCCCTCAACACTAACCTGCAGTAATGCTGCAAATTCTTTTTCTTTATCTGAGCCATCATTGGTATTTGAGATGACATTTACATGAAGAATTCAGTGAGAGAGTTCCAGTAATCGTAAATGCCCATCTCTTTGTCTGCGTGTAGTGATAACAGGACATTGACACCGTCACTGCTTCATTATGCAGTTGCCCATAGATGTTATCAAGGTTTTATTGATAAGAGTTAACACAGGCACCGTATCCATTCATTTAGTTTTTTAAATATTATTCACACATTTTCTTTTGACCAAATCATGGTGTCCTTTCACAAATCGTTGTTAGAATGGTATTTTGACAAATGAGAAGGAGCATTTCTTTGTGTGCATTTGGAAGATTAGAAAAGTGGTAGAGCGTTTCCGCATCAGGGTGTGCATCTTTGATGAACGATAATGCGATGAATGTGTTGTCTCCTCTCTCATTCATCAGACACACTGTCTGGTTCACTGACTGGAGAGTTTTATCAATTCAGTCAGGTCTACCGCCACCTTTATGAATTCTGTTGCCTCATTATTGAGGTGAAATAGCTCCTCATAAGACCTCTATGAAAGCGATGATCAAACCATTCTTGAATTAGTCAACGGAAGTGTTTATCACCCAAAATCATGTTTGCCTAGAGAACATTTGTTTTTGTTTACTGACACCAGACAGAGAATTTTAATTGGCTTAAGGATTTGAATTCATAAAAATGAACTCAACACACTTTAACAAGTGGAGTTTTTTCATCTTACAGCTTTGTTCAGATGTCCACTAGAGGGCAGCCTCAACAAGCTGTCAAACTGTGAATATGGATTTGTATACAGTATATACTTCAAAAGATCTGGTTTGTTGCAGCCAGGTATTCACAGTATTTCAGTATTCTTAGACTAATAATGCTGGGATTCATGATAATAACTTTGCAGTTATAATTTTAATTTTGGTTGTGATATACTGCTTTTTTTAACAGTGTGACTACAATTCTTGCAGACTTACTAGAATCTTCCTATTAAAAGTGTCTTTATCAGTGTTATTTTAGTATTATTCGTATACTACTATAGAATTTATTAATATTTTTAATTAGCTTTTATTTTTATATTTTGTCAGTTTATTTCCATTTTTAGTTATTTTGTCTTTTTTTTATTGCCTATAATTGATTTCTGTTTCAGTTTTAGTCATTTTAGAACTTCAACTTATTTTATTTCAGTTAGTTGCCAAGTTTTTCAATTAATTATTTTTTTTAATTTTATTTCAGCTTTATTTAAATATTTATGAATATGACCTATTTCTTTAAATTATTTTTAGTAGTTTTAGTTTAGTTTTAATCAGCAACTCTTAATGAGCTACCATTGTGTTTTAACAATGTAATTGTTATGAATCTATATTTAAGGCTTTTCATGATAATTGGCTCACCCTGGAAGGCTTAGCCAATTTGTTACAATGGATAAATGGTAATCATCATCAAACTAATGATCAAATTATTTTAAAGGAATTTTTTCTCTTGAAATTTTACAGTGACCTCACACACCCTGAAATCCCTTTAACTTCACTGTCTCGGTTTACCTGTGCCTGACCATTTTCCGGTTTCATTTAGGGACCAGAATCAGGGTGTGTCGTTCTATGACGGCAGTCTTCTTGAGTGATGACTTGTATGAATCGCTCACCTTGCCTGTCGGGTCATCTACGCAGCTCAGTTCACATGGCTCTCTTCCTTTAATAACAGTAATCGCTGAAATGTTTTGCTGGCCTGGCAAGTTCCACCTAAAACCACTCGTTGATGATGGATCGGAGTTATTAGAATTAGTGCTGAGCTTTTTGGTGATTTATCATTGTTGTTTGCATTATATTTCAGCACTGCAGCTTTTAAAGTGAAGGATTGGAATTATCTGTTTTTTTACTTTCCTGCGGTTGTCTTACAAATGAGTCTGGCTCTTACAGTCACAGTGTATTGGTGATTTCATTATTTAGCCGGTTTGACCAAATTCATTTTTTGTCCTTCATTTTCAAATGTCTTTTCTTAGAGTATAAATGAGAATCTATTATGTCATTTGCAGCCTGGTCTCCGACATCAAGTATTGATAGAGAAAATCCCTAATATTACAGCTGTGCTGACAGTGATAGACAGTATTTTGAATTAACTGAATAGTGTATTAAATGAATGTAGCACATTTCCCTCTGTGTGTATCGCATAGGATGTGTTTTTGTACTGTACATACTTTATGTGCCCTAGTTCTGTCTGTCTCCTCATCTGTGGGGTCTCTAAAAGGAGACTAGGCCTTATTGTCTCCCTTTTGTGTTTCGCTTTTGAGCCTCTTTCATTAGGAGACAAGAAGCCATCTGCCTTAGGACAAAAAGTGCAAGTCTTGCTCATTCACTCACACTTTCTGTGCGCCCCATCTCCCTCTTCCCCTGTATCACTGTATGTGACTCACCAACATCCCTTTATCTTTTCATTTGAGTGTATAGCTTAAACGTGTGACCCTCAGTAAGTTACTGTTTTTACTGGTATTGCAGTTTATGCTATCTGATGTTGGTTTTCAGTTTGAATTTTTGAGACCATCATTGGATGTGCATAACTGTGCTAGCTTAGCCTAGCCTCTTGTGTTAGGTTATGTTGTAAATGCACATTTTGAATGTTTTTTGAGTAAATAAGTGTGAAATAATAGTTCATTTGTTGTATTTTTGCAATGTTGTATATCTCATTTGCTATAGCATAGAGCTATTTATTAAACTGTACTTGGAGATAATATAATATTAATTAAATAAAAAACACTTAAGTGTTCATGACTGTTTCTCAACACACTTACAGTAAGTACTTTTTTTTGTCAAATTAAAAGTTCTACTTTAAAGTACATTTTAAATCATGGCTTAATAATCGTTTGTTATGCTTTTAAAGAAGTACACTTATTTGTGTGATTTGTTATCACAACTTTTTATCTTATGTCAAATTATCTTTAATTATTTTGGTTCTGTTAACATAATATGTTGAGTTTCTATTTATTAAACCAATCTCCTTCATTCATTGTATTAACTCAAATTTTTTATTTCAATGAACTCAAAATTTAAAGGGAACCAGATAACTTACTTAAACCAACAATATTTTTTAAAGTGTATGTGTTATATGTGTTGACTAACATACAAAAGCATATGCAAAGTACTTAATTATAATTTTAACTGTATTATTTGATTGTATATTTAAAGTAAATGTACTTAATTGCAACTTCATCATTACAAATATGTAATTAGAATAAATACAAGTTTCAATAGAAAAGACTTTAAAGTATATTTAGGTTTACAATAAATATGTCAGTACATTCGGCAATACACTTTAATCATATTTTAAAGACAATAGAAGTAATTATGAAAATACATATAAAGATGTACTTACATAAGTGCTATTTAAGTGGGTGAAAAAAGCTTCAAATTTCAGCTAAATATATTTAAATGTAATCTATAATACGTTTTACTTGAATTGCAGTTTCTGAAAACATTACATTCAGTTCGCACTTATATGTATTTTTAAAGTACCTGTATATTATTTCCATAAGTACTGTTTTTAAAAGTATGCTAAAGTGTAATTCTTTTTCATGATTCTGTGCTTAACATTACCTAAAGAGACTTTCTTGTTTTGTTCTACAACATAAATTACGCACAGTCATGTCTCTAATGTGAATTTTAAAATTGTTGTGTGCAGTAGTAATGTCATTTAAAAAACCTTATTTTACTTATAAACCAAAAGACTGCTATTGCAAAAAAAAAACCATAGGAAATTCCAGAGGGAATCCGTTCTAGGACTACAAACTGAACAGCTCTATATTGATTATAAAATTGCCATTATATTGGCCATCAGCTGCCTTGTGCCCTAGATATTGGCATCGGCCGTGAAAAACCCATATCAGTCGACCACTAGAGCACATGTTAACTGCCCTGTACCCCCAGCACACAAAAATTTGTGTCACTGTGGAGGTCAACAACAATAAAAACCACACCAGCGCTTTTTTAGCCGTGCTCATACTTTTACTCAGAACAAGGCTTTCTGGGAAATCAGGTACATCATGTCCCTGAATGCGGCATATCATGTATATGTGAGCCGTAGCCAAGTTGCTTTTCTTCCACTTCAGCATTCTTTCTTTTTTACTCATCAGATCTACATTATTCTTTCCTAATCTCACCATTTTGTTAATTGATGCAATCATGCAAATGACCGGCCAGGCGGCCACCCATACTAGGCCCTAAGCTGTGCTGTATCTGTGAGGTTAGCAAGTCTCATGTGTGTTCTCCAGGATGTTTCAGCAAATACCCAGACAATGTTGCTGGATTCGGCATCAGCCTCCTGCTGAGAAGGGTCACGGTCCCCCAGCCTGAAAAATTTGTCTCGCTCGGTTGTGGTCCGACAGTGGAAATGCAGCTCATGAGTCCTTATTTACACCTAGTACTTGGTGACATCCGTCTTAGATGATCTGGTCACAAGGGTTGATGGTCCTGAGATTAATTTCTTTTAAAGACAAATTTATTCGCTTGTTTAAAATGCATGTTTAAAAAGTTTAAAACGCTTGTTTTAACATAGTGGATAATTGACAGGTACTGTAAGTAGGCAGTACTTAAAGGGAAAGGACTTTCGTTCATCTTCGAAAGACAAATCAAGATATTCTTTAATTAAACCTGAAAAATTCAAGTCCATGCAACCAAAATTGTGATGCTTCAAAAAGATATAAAAAGTAATCCATATGAATTGATCCGTTTAGTCTCCTGAAGAGACATGTTCACTTTATATATGATGGACAGATTTAATGTAGGCTTTTATTCACAGAAGCTCAAACGTGCTTGCTTAATGCGCGAGAACAAATGAGGTTTGTTATTATGCGTCAAGCAAGTACAGTTAAGCTTCCATTGACCACATATGTTTCGACTACACTGTAAAAAACAAAAAATTTAAACAAAGATTATTGGATTATGTTTTACAAGAAAATACTATTTTAGTCTATCTACAGAAGAAAACACAAAAAAATTCACAGCACCTAAAAAAGGTGTATAAACCACAATAATCCAAATAGGCAAAAAGTTGCAAAAAAGGCCCACAGACTATAAAGGTGAAAATGCCATAAAAGCCCATGTATATTTAAGAAAATGGCTTTTTGAATAGCTGCTCACTGTAGTGAGCTCTGTGTGTGAAAAAGGCCAAAGCAAACCCTACACCAGTTGTTTTTCAGTGACCCCCAAATGTGGTTTGAGTGATCCAGATCACAAAACATTTTGAATCCTGTTTTGTGCTACCCACTTTTGATTAGATTACCCAAAATGGATCATAAGATTAGGTTTCAATGGGGTCTAAACAAGTCTGAATCCCTAAACAAGGGGTTCTGGCACTATAGGATTTTTTTCCGTGATGCAGGATTACGACTGTAAATTGCCTAAATCCTAATCCGATTTGTAACCGAAGTTACGCTCAGAAGTGAAGAGACAGAGAGAGGACTAGAAGGCTAAACCCCATAAAAGTTGACGTGCTAGACAGGGACTAGAACTGATAAAGACCTTTTTTTGAGAGAGAACCTACTCTTCTTAGAGTAAATCTCTGATTTAAAGCATGTAAAGCTGAGCTCTTTGGCTTTGAGATGTAGGATTGTCTGCACTCAAGGGAAGTGCATTGGAATCGTGTCTGGAAGTGCTGTGTTATATATATATATATATATAGATATATATTAGTGTCCGCCTGTCATTTTTGTGGGGCTCCGTAGTAGTTAACAATAATAATCCTGCTGTGTTCTGGATTCCATTTATCCTACTGTAGAAACCTGTTGAGATGTATCTACAAGACTGACACATTCCCTCCTCCCAGTGTCTCCCCTCTCTTGTGTTGCCACCCTCTCAGAGTGCTGAATGTGTGCTATTGTTTGAGACACACTCCTGCCCCCAGGCAGCCCACCCACCCCCAGCCCAGCCCTGCTCATGCAGGACCAGGCTGTCCCCCTTCTCATTCGACCCAGATTACCAAAGAGTGAAGACGACAGTTGCCTCTGTTATCCCCCATTCCACATCATTGTCATCTTCCTCTAGAGGAGATGCAGGATTTTCTGAGGACCAGGGCCCTGGTTGTTGGCACTAAGGGGTCAGCAAAAGGTGAATTAGCCCCGCACAAAGCTAAGCAGAAGGACCGTAAGCACCAGGAGTTGTTGGCGTTAGCTCTGGGGGTGAATCTGGGCAGTAAAGGTGCCCTCCTCTGGAAGCCTCTAAAGATTTTGGCTTGTTCACAGATCACCCCGTCACCGCTGAGCAGACGCACCACGCTAAAGGATGGACCAGAGAAACACTGCAGCTACGAGAAGATCCACAACTTTAAGGTAAGCACTGGTTGCGTTACGATTACTGTACGTCATGTCAGAATTATGGTAACTACCCTACTGTTCAAGAGTTTGGGTAAAATAAGAAAAACTTAAATTCAGCAAAGATGCATTAAATTGATTGGAAGTGGCAAATAATACTGAAAAAAGTGTATCACGGGTCCCCAAAATAATATTAAGTACCACAACTGTGGTAAAACATGTTTCTTGTAAATAAAATAAAACATGTTTCTTGAGCACCAGTTCAGCATATTAGAATGATTTCTGAAGGATCATGTGACTCTGAAGACTGGAGTAATGGCTATTATTTAAATTGTAATAATATTTCACAATATTACTGTGGATATTACTGAGGATGTCATCTTGCAATTCCGATCATTTTTACATGTAGAATTATCATTTACTCACCCTCAAGTTGTTTCAAACCTGTTACCGACATTCTTCAAAATATCTTCCTTTGTGTTCAGCAGAAGACATAAATTCATACAGGTTTGAAACAACTTGAGGGTGAGTAAATGTTGACAGAATTTTCATTTTTAAGTGAACTATTCCTTTAAATGTTGATATTGCACACACTGAATATGTTTTTTTGAAGTCCTGTGTATATGTTTGCGATTTCTCAAATGTTCTGATTGGGTGGTTAATTTATTTTAAAACTACCAAAACTTGAAATGTTGATTTTGAGCCTGATGAAATCCTTCACTTTTATTACACTCTTTATGTGCCGCAACCATGAGGTTGTTCGAATGTTTACTAATGTCTCGTTCAAATGTTTATGTGCTGACAGCGTTTAAATGCACGGTACCGTGAGCCTCATATCAATAAGCCTAAATCTATCCTATGAGCCTAATTGCCTAGGCTTTTAATCCATTAACAGCGCTATTGACTGATAAGATTGATCGCACAAATCAATAACCTCTCGCTGCTGAATGGAGTCTCCCATTTCATGCCTTTTCAGTTTCTGAAAAATGACTGAGTGACTGAATGAACTCACATAAACTCTAACAAAGCAAATTAAAGCAATCATCTGACTTCAAAGTGTCACTTGGATGCTTCCTCGTAACATCTTCCTCATGATGTCACCTGCAGTCATAAGAGCATCATGGATTATTAAGTATCCACCTCCCTCATAAGTGCTCTCACACAGGCTGTGAGCTCACTAGGTAGAGTTTTTTGTTTTTTTGTAATTTATATTGGCTCCTGACATTTTTTGTTTCAAAGAAACAGCCCCAAAAAGACCGACTACTCTCCGCCTACTGACCTAATGCGTAAACATTAAAGGCACGCTAGCCAGACTTGGTTTAAATTTTTTTGGTTGGAGAACCAATTTTGGTTTGAAGACGAAAAAACGCACCAAGCACAATGTTCTCTCACCATTCCTGATTTCTAACATGCACTCACAGCGTTCAGCGCGGTCTTGCGACTGTGAGAGCAGTAATGAAAGCAGTTTTTGTTAAAAAAATCCTGTGTGTTACGTCTTTTCTTTTGTCCATCTTTGAGTTGTGTTATGACAGCACAAGGGCGTGCATGGGAACATGCTTTGCGTGTGACTTTCAGCTGCTTGGTAACAGATGCCAGACACATTATTTTCCCTAGCAATCCTGTAATCTGACTCACATGTATTTTAATTTAAAGAAATTACATTCTTTTTACATTCTTACAGTACCAGCCTCTAGTCTTTACTTACATTATTTCCTCTGAACTTTGACAAGGATCAGGTTTGTCTCTGAGTTTGTTCCTATGGTCAAACTGGCCCTTGAGAGTTTGGTTGCAGTCTCAGGGTTTGACAGAGATGGTGGGGTTGACACTTCCCTGAGCTATAGACAACAACTTAACTTGTCACTGTCGTTTCCTAAACTACATCAAATGTCATGGTTGTGACATTAAACACACTGAATTTATGACCCAAGAGTTAGTGTACAAACATTTTGCCTTAATGGTCATGCAGACAACAGTTTTAATCTGTTTAGCTTTACCCATTAATAGACACAATTCTTCCTTGAAAATAAATTCCAGCACAGCGCTACAACAACCATAAGGAAATGACCCTTCACAATAGATAATGCTTTACAATGAACTCTGTAAGAGAGCTATATATGGCAATTAATCTGTTTAATAAAATACCGTACTCACCTGTTGAGTAACCGCCATCTCCGCGTCGCTTTTACAACATTTCAAATCCCTCAGTTTGCGCCATTTCCAAAAAGCCAAGTCCATGTTGATTCATGTTTTATTACGAGCTCTGTTGCCTTCTCTTTTTGCTTGCAGACTCTCCTCTGTTCAGCGTTTATTTTAACGGCTAACTCCCCAGAGATTGGAGCTTTAGCTGCTCCATGTCAACCTTTCTCGCTCGCTGTGACAATTAACCTATGCCACTCTCACTCCATACACGCGTCAAAGTAGCTGGAGCAACTTTTCTTTATTTACAGATTTTTCGGATGTGCGCAATTTTGAAATTTGTGAAAACCCTTGTGTCAGGTCTAAAATATAAACACTTGCAATATGCTTACCATAGTGAATCAAGGATAGATAAAAACGTGTTTTGGAGGCGTTATTGATGGTGTATTGACTAAAATACTGAACATAAACGATTTTGAACAGTACCCTGCCTTTTAAGTTTATAAAATAATAATGCCAGTGGTTCTTTGTATATTATAGGTCTAAAGTATAAATGTGTTGTGCTTTGATCTTTATGTTTGCCCAGTCTGAGTGAGACGGGCATTGTTAGCTGTCAGGTACAGTGAGAAATACTCTGGAAATGTCATTACGTGTTTCTGTGGAAGTTTTATTGTGAGCTTTAGCTGGAAATGAAAATGTAGAGATGAACAAATCACTGACATTGTGTGTGTGTGTGCATGAGTTTTCAAAGTGTGTGACATGATGACTCATGATGACAACTTTGTCTTTGGTGTAGGTGCACACCTTCAGAGGGCCGCACTGGTGTGAATACTGTGCTAACTTCATGTGGGGTCTTATCGCCCAGGGCGTCCGTTGTTCAGGTAACCCTCCACCAATCACAACCTCTTCCACACAAATAGAATGATGGCACCAGCCAAGGAGCTTTATTCATATCAAGTTACAATCAATAGCCGCTCAAGATCCAGATAATTTCTCATGCCGTTCTGGTAACAATGCGCAATTGCCTGTAGAAATGTTCCAGTGTGCTGTGGAAACCTGAGGCTAAATACTGAAAGTGATACCTGGGACAATAAGGGTTAAATTAGAATGCTGATGTATGGGCAGTACTCTGAATTCCTAAATGACACCTGGTCCAAACCAGTTGAGTGTGTTCTGTTGAGTGTTGACTATTTATAGATGTACACACTGTATACACCATAGAGTACTGTGAGAGAGGCACACCCAGGTGAACCAGGACAGTCTTCTTGTATTAATGCCAATTGAATCAGGCTACACTTGACATGTGCTTAGGTGCACATACACCCTGTACTGTATCAGAAAGTGTGACACTTTATCGGTTACTGTATAAGTGACGTGTATGAATTATGCAATAACTTTACCAGTAAGATTTTAAGTAAAATTCTTTCAAATGAAAGAATTATCTATCATAAACTAACAACGAACAATATTTTTATAGCATTTATTAATCTAGGTTAATTTATACTATTGTTCATTGATTATTATTGTTTTATATTGTTCATTCATGTTTGATCGTAACAATGAACTAATGTTAATGGGATAGTTAAAATGAGGACATTGGAAAATATGTCATTATTTACTCACCCTCATATTGTTCCATCCAAACCTGTATGACTGTGGAACACAAAATATGTTTTGTTTGTTTGTTTTTTTAATTTTTTGGGTGAACAATGCCTTTAATTTATACACACAATTTATAAAAAAAATTTTTATTTGTATATGGAAAGTAACCTATTAACTATATAATTTAACATTATGAATTAACTTAATGAACTTGTTATTAATTAACAAGATTAATAAATGTTATTAAGTTGTCAGACACTCATTATCTCTAAATAAACCTTGACAGGATGATCTGCCTTATAGGGATAGTTGACCTTAGAATGAAGGTGAAGTCATCATTTACTCATAGTTCTTCTAATGCCTTATGCCCTTCTTTCTTTTATGGACAAGAAAAGGAGAATTTTCAAGAAATGTTCCGCTTGCACTTGTTCATATAATGGCAGTGAATAGCAACCAGCATCAAGCTTTTTAAAAAAGATGCAAAAGTATCACAGAATGGTATGATGCGACACGTGCCGTATATATAGTATTCTGGGAGTATATGATAGGGTTTGATGAAAATGTAACACATTATTTAGGAAAAATCCTGACCTTGGCCGTTGGTCTTCTATGCAGCTGCACGACATGCACATTCGTGAGACTCTATTAGCGTCGCGGTTCACTCCGTCTCGCCCAGAAAAAGTACATGGTTGTGAAAAGTACAATAAGTTGTGATAAAATCAAGACTAACAAAAATGCGACATGAAATACAATCCATGTACCTTCTCTGAGCTATATGTAATCACTTTCACATCGGTCGACAGTCATTCTAACGGAGTTCTGGTCTGGTCATATTTGACTCAGTGAAGGAAGTACACGGATACTTTATTGGGATTTCTAGGCGTTGTATTTCATTGATTTCTCACAACCTTTGTGCTTTTTTTGAACAAGACGAAGTGAACTGCGGTGCTAATAGAGTCTCACAAACGTGCATCTCATGCAGCCGTGCACAAAAGACCAATGGCCAAGGTCAGGATTTTTGTTAAATAATACATTGAATTTCAGTTTGGTTTTCACCAAACCCTATCGTATACCCCCAGAACATGTGGGATATAAGACACGTGTAGCATTGGTCCATTCTGTGATACTTTTGCATCTTTTTTATAAACCTTGATGCTGGTCGCTATATTCACTGCCATTATATGGATGAGTACAAGCGGGACATTTTTTGAAAATTATCATTTTGTGGTCCATAAAAGAAAGAAGGGTATACGGTATTAGAACAACACCAGGGTGAATAAATGATGACTTCATTTTCATTTTAGGGTGAACTCTCAATACCTTTGTTTCGTTTCGTTTTTGATTTGCATTGGTTTTGTTTAGCTTTTAGTTTTTTTGCTTTGTCTTGTCTTGTCTTGTAAAAAAAATCTATAAAAAACAGCCATATTAAATTGATAACCATCTTCGATACAGGATGTTCTTTGATGTGCCCTAGATAAACAAATGCACCATAATGCCATGATTACAGGTTTGGTCAGATCACATGTTAATACGGCGCTGGTTATTGTTTGACAGCACTTTCCCAAAACACACTGTACGTAAACTCAATCCAAGTCACAAGGCATTACTGTTGGTTTGTCTCTCTGTAAATGGTCTCATCCGTTTGGGCCATTATTCAAGCCTTTTCTTTTCACACAGGAGCTCTTATTTCACATTGGCCCCCGGGCGAGCCAGTGTCATCAGACACATTGAGAATTAGAGCAGAGTTGAATTTGTCCCCAGGCCCATATTGAGGAACATAGAGTTTTTTCTTATTTTTTCTCTGTGGCGTAAAGATGTGAAGGAGGGGTCCAAGCAGGCAGTAAAATGGACAGAGAGAGTGATTAATGGGATTGCTTGAGATGAGGAACAGTGGGACAGCATGCGAATGCTACTGGAGACACACAGAAAGAAAGACCACCATTTTTCCACATTCCACTTCACACACACACCACTGTCCCTGTGTCAAAGCAGGTTTATTACACCTAAAATTACATGAAATCTGCTTACGTTTTTCACATCTTCTGATGGTTGAGTTAAATGGCACTCATTTTTGCACTCGTTATTTGTTGCATAATTCTTGCTACCAAGAATTTTGTTACATTTTACATTTTTTTGAAGAAATTGCGAAACATCGCCACTGATGCTTGGGTGCGGTTCCCAGAGCTTTGCTATGGGTTTCCTAGGGTGTTCTGGGTGGTTGCTTACTAGCTCAAGTAAAAAAAAAAAAAAATCTCTCAAGTCTTAATGATATTCGCTAAATATTCTATTCATAATATTCTGATTCAACACCTGTCAGATCATTTGAGGTATTCGTGTCTGTAGCAGAAATGGTGCGGGGCACATTACATGCCGAAGTTTAATACTTTAAGGGGTTGTTCAGATATCTAACCCTGAATATGAGCAAGCACCAGTAATAAGGAAAAAGGTCACATTTAACAGTAAAGTTCAATGTGATTACATTAGTTCATACAATGGTTGACATGAAATAACAATGAAGAATACTTTTACACCGTTACACCATAATTAAGTATAAATCAAGTGTAAATAAATAATAGTTGATATGCTATGAACAAACATGAACAACAGGGGTATAATTATAACTTAAAATTATAACTAAAAAGTTTCTTTCTTCTGCATAAAAGAATGATTTAGCTGTTTTTGTCCAATATAATCATTATGGGACCCAATATTTTCAAGTGCCAGAAACAGCATAAAGGTAGCATGTGACTTGACTTCTGAAGCAACACAATCGAACAGATCAAAAGTCTTTATCATTCTAGGAATATTGTTCATGTAATATTCCCCGGGCTCAATACAAGTTACGCTCAATCAACAGCACTTGTATAATGTTGATTACCACAAAAATTCATTTCAGCTTGTCTCTCCTTTTTGGATACATGTATGTATGTATGTATGTATGTAGGCCTGCTGGCAAACTCAAGGTTACGTTCTCAGATTGACATAGCCACGAACACACGACAGCATGTGACGTATATTGTTACACTTTACCACCCAGCTTGACTGACACCTGTCTCTGCACGTATACTTTACCCCTGAGGACATACCCTCGATCAGACACACACACTCACTCTTCGGCTCTCCAGTCTCTTGGAGTCTGTCTTTTTGTCTCTTTTGTCTCGTAGTCCTCTAACCCCTTGACCTGTTGCTTCTTGCAGACTGCGGGCTGAACGTGCACAAACAGTGCTCCAAACTAGTGCCCAGCGACTGTCAGCCGGACCTGCGCAGGATCAAGAAGGTCTTCAGTTGTGATCTCACCACGCTGGTCAAAGCCCACAACACGCCGCGGCCGATGGTTCTGGACATGTGCATCAAAGAGATCGAGCACAGAGGTACTGATCGCTTCGAAAATGGAGTGCTATAAATAATCAGAACATTTTAGTATGGAGATCCCAGGCTCAAACCTTCTTTGTGGCCTTCAGCAAGACAATTAATCACTGTCTCCCTGTCATATTAAAATGTGTAAAGTTAACTTAAAACAACAGGAAGATACGCTAACATTCTTCACATTATGACTTACTGGTTGACGCCTATCATTAAAGAGAGCATTCTTTAAGTTCTCAAAATGTATTTATTTGAGAGAAAAACAACAATGAATGTTGCAACGAAAGTGATCAAATTTTACAATTTGAAAATTTTAGTTTTAATCCAATACAGAGTGTGTGTGTAAATAAACCGATCAGGCATAACATTATGACCACTGACAGGTGAGGTGAATACGGCACCTGTTAGTGGGTGGAATATTTTAGGCAGCAAGTGAACATTTTGTCCTCAAAGTTGATATGTTACAAGCAGGAAAAATGGGCAAGCGTAAAGATTTGAGCGAGTTTGACAGGGCCAAATTGTGATGGCTAGACGACTGGGTCAGAGCATCTCCAAAACTGAAGCTCTTGTGGGCCGTTCCCGATCTGCAGTGGTCAGTATCTATCAAAAGTGGTCCAAGGAAAGAACAGTGGTGAACCGGCGACAGGGTCATTGATGCACGTGGGGAGCGAAGGCTGGTCCAACAGACGAGCTACTGTAGCTGAAATTGCTCAAGAAGTTAATGCTGGTTCTGATAGAAAGGTGTCAGAATACACAGAGGTTCGCAACCTCCGTGAAGTTGGCACCCCATAAAACGAAATCATTTCCAAAACTATGCCATTCGTTTGTGCTGCGTTTGTGCTGATTTGTGCCGCAAAAACCAACGTTTGTGCTGGTTTCGTGTTTGAGATATTGAACATTATTTTTTGGGTTGCGTGACGTCACTCTCCACCCCATGTCCTTCAAATCGCTCCAAACCGGTGTCATTCGTTTGTGCTCGGTTTGTGCTGGTTTGTGCCGTTAAAACAAACACTGTATCTGTTTTCCTTTCGCAGATATAACAAATTTAATTCGGGAGCTGTGACGTCACTCTCCACCCCACCTCATCTAAATCGCTCCAAACCGGTGTCGTTCGTTTGTGCTCGATTTGTGCTGGTTTGTGCCGTTGAAAGAAACAGTGCAACTACGATCCCCTCTTAAACATAAAAAAATAAACTTTTTAAGTACAGTTACATAACTGTCCACCCCATATGGTCCAAATCGTTGCAAAACTGTGCCGCTCGTTTGTGCTCGATTTGTGCCGTTACGATGAACATTGTATCTTTTTCCCCTCCTTAGAAATAACACATTGGATTCGGGACAGTGACGTCACTCTCCACCCCATGCCGTCCAAATCGCCCCAAACCGGTGCTTTTTGTTTGTGCTCGATTTGTGCTGTTTTGTGCCGTAGAAATAACCACCATAAATGATTTCATTCTTTAGACATCACAAAATCTTTGGAGGAGTAGTAACGTCACGCAAGCAAGCCGCTCTTCATCCATCTCGTCTACAAACCTGTCCGGTTCGTTTGTGCTCGCACAGGGCCGCAGCTGCCAGTGTTCTTTTCTTTAGATAGGCCTATGGGAATGTTTTATTTTAGATTTGTGCTATTGACATTTGGTCTTTATATAATCACCAATGCACTACGATATGTAATGTATACTGTCACTACTCTGGCTGTAAGCTACGTGTGACTGAGGCTTAATTTTGTATTAAAATAAATTAAAATAACCAAAAAAAAAAAAAATGTATTTAAAAAATTGTGTAGTGTCTTAAGTTTTCTGAATAGGCCTACTTTTAACAGCTTACAGTGCCTGTTTGTGCTGTAAAAAGTTTTGTTTGTGCTGCTTCGTTTTTTTAGATATTGAAATCTATGAATTAGGCTATAATCTATAAAATCTAAAATATTAAAAAAATTGTCATTCTGTTGGCACTCAGGACACTCAGCCCTCAGGGCACTCCAAATTCAACCCAAATAGGCTCGTTCGTTTGTGCTTCGTTTGTGCCGGTATAATTTTTCGTTTGTGCTGCATCGGCCTTTAAAATATTAGGCATAGACAATGACGTCGTTTGTGCTGGTTTGTGCTGCAAAACGTGTCGTTTGTGTTGTGCTGCTTCGGTTTTTTAGACATTAAAATGATATTTTTAGGTCATTCTGAGGTCACTCAGGTTTCACGGTTTCCACAAAAAAATATTAAACATAAATAAATAAAAAAACAAGCAATGTGTAGGCCTATTAAACATTGATAAAATATAAGAGCCTTTCTTAACTGAGCAGTGAGCACCAATAATAATTGAGCACAAAATCAACATATACGATTTCTAAAGAATAATGTGACATTGAAAACTGGAGTAATGATACAGAAAATTCAGCTTTGACATTACAGGAATAAATTACATTTTAATTACATTAAAACAGAAAATATCTAGGCTATTTATAGGCTAATCGTTTTTCACAATATCAGCAGTGTTGTGCAAGTTACTTCCAAACTGTTATACATTATACTTTGTTAACCAGCACAAACGAAGCACAAACGAACGAGCCTATTTGGGTTGAATTTGGAGTGCCCTGAGGGCTGAGTGTCCTGAGTGCCAACAGAATGACAATTTTTTTAATATTTTAGATTTTATAGATTATAGCCTAATTCATAGATTTCAATATCTAAAAAAACGAAGCAGCACAAACAAAACTTTTTACAGCACAAACAGGCACTGTAAGCTGTTAAAAGTAGGCCTATTCAGAAAACTTAAGACACTACACAATTTTTTAAATACTTTTTTTTTTTTTTTTTTTTTTTTTTTGTTATTTTAATTTATTTTAATACAAAATTAAGCCTCAGTCACACGTAGCTTACAGCCAGAGTAGTGACAGTATACATTACATATCGTAGTGCATTGGTGATTATATAAAGACCAAATGTCAATAGCACAAATCTAAAATAAAACATTCCCATAGGCCTATCTAAAGAAAAGAACACTGGCAGCTGCGGCCCTGTGCGAGCACAAACGAACCGGACAGGTTTGTAGACGAGATGGATGAAGAGCGGCTTGCTTGCGTGACGTTACTACTCCTCCAAAGATTTTGTGATGTCTAAAGAATGAAATCATTTATGGTGGTTATTTCTACGGCACAAAACAGCACAAATCGAGCACAAACAAAAAGCACCGGTTTGGGGCGATTTGGACGGCATGGGGTGGAGAGTGACGTCACTGTCCCGAATCCAATGTGTTATTTCTAAGGAGGGGAAAAAGATACAATGTTCATCGTAACGGCACAAATCGAGCACAAACGAGCGGCACAGTTTTGCAACGATTTGGACCATATGGGGTGGACAGTTATGTAACTGTACTTAAAAAGTTTATTTTTTTATGTTTAAGAGGGGATCGTAGTTGCACTGTTTCTTTCAACGGCACAAACCAGCACAAATCGAGCACAAACGAACGACACCGGTTTGGAGCGATTTAGATGATGTGGGGTGGAGAGTGACGTCACAGCTCCCGCATTAAATTTGTTATATCTGCGAAAGGAAAACAGATACAGTGTTTGTTTTAACGGCACAAACCAGCACAAACCGAGCACAAACGAATGACACCGGTTTAGAGCGATTTGAAGGACATGGGGTGGAGAGTGACGTCACGCAACCCAAAAAATAATGTTCAATATCTCAAACACGAAACCAGCACAAACGTTGGTTTTTGCGGCACAAATCAGCACAAACGCAGCACAAACGAATGGCATAGTTTTGGAAATGATTTCGTTTTATGGGGTGCCAACTTCACGGAGGTTGCATACCTGTGTGTTGCGTATGGGGCTGCAGTCAGGGTGCCCATGCTCCTGTCCACCGCCGAAAGCACCAACTGGACCACGGAGCTATGGAAGAAGGTGGCCTGGTCTAATGAATCACGTTTTCTTTTACATCATGTGGATGGCCGGGTGCGTGTGCCTCACTTACCTGGGAAACACATGGCACCAGGATGCACTATTGGAAGGAGGCAAGCCGGCAACATTTTTTTATATATTTTGTCCTTAATGAGGTCCTAACTGAAATAGTTAGGATCTTTCTGTAATGCGCCCCTAACAGCTTGCTGTTAAAAAAACAACTGTCAGGATTTACTAAAGACACACAGTGAAAAATTAGCGCTGAAAAGGCATGGACACAGTTATTTTTATGTACAGTTGGACACAGTTATGCATTTTTGAAGGAGTTTCCCTTAAGACGCAACATTTATGGGAGGAGAGTGTTTAAATTAATCATGCAAGGTGATTTACTAAGGTTTGCGCTCTTCAATTTACTGGAATTTGTGACATTATTTACCACCCAAAAAAAGCACGTCTTAAACCAGACATTTATTTGCGCTGCTTTTGGTAGATTGTGTTGGTCATGGAAATGATCCGGCTGCGTCTGTGTTCTTTAATTTGTGCGTCGTCGGTAGATCACGTGCAGAACTTTTCACTCCCATCGGCACTTTTTTAGAATTCCGCTCTCACGCTAATTTTCCCTGTTTAGTAAATCTGGCCCTTACTCTTTTATACTTGCACAGTGTAAATGGCATAGACATGTATACATGGATGCAGGGTTCCCACGGGTCCTTGAAATCCTTGGAAGTTTGTGAATCTGAAAAAAAATTCAAGGGCCTGGAAAGTTTTTGAAAATGAACATACATAGATACAGGTCCTTGAAAGTTTTCTCGAAAAAAATCCATATTAATCCATCTGGTTCGCTAATGTTTTATTTCGCCAACACTTCGTGGCCTATGCATACTAGCTTGCTTGATTTACTTTAGTTACGCGCATTTACGCGTTACGTTACGTGTTTCCCGCGTGAGGTACTTTGTGTTGTACGTTGCCATGACACTCACGCGCGCTCGAAACTACTATGATGGTTCCTCAACGGTTCACAGACACACCGTGGAACATTGCAAAAATAGTCTGAAACCGCAGAAACGTGATGCCTGGAAAATGCTAATTTCAAGATATTTAGCTCACCAAAGAAGATTACTAAGGTAGGGTTGCCACCCGTCCCTTAAAATACGGAATCGTCCCGTATTTAAAGGTAAAATTAAGTATTTTACATAGACCCACACATTCATTTGCGGGTGATTGCGTCTTTGTTTCCATAGCGACGGAGTCTAGAGAACATGCGCAACAATGTATCTTACAAGGTAACACGATGTAACCTTCCTCTCACTTGAAATGTGTCCCCACCAAGCGGCAACATTCTAATCTGAAAAATTAAGCCTACCCGGAAGTGCGAAAAACTGCAATACATCGATAATCCGCTAGGGGAAGGTCCCAAAAGGGAGCAAATGTCCATAGACCCCATGTTAAAATGTCCGTTTTCACAGCATAAATTCATGTTTTTACAGGTTGGTCCCATGGACTTTTATTTTATTTTTCGATAGGTTCCGAGTGCCTGACAACTGTGAGGGGGGTGAATTTTTTTCTAACTTGTTAGTTTAGATAGTAACGTTATTTAGATATAAAATGTATGCCAAATAAGGGCGTGGTTAACTTTGATTGATAGCTTGATTGACAGCTGATAACAAGCATAGGCTGCGCCAAGGAGAATGACAACATAAGAAGCGCCATTTTTTAATTTACAGTTGAAATATAATACTACTGTTTTTGTATCATGAAATGTAGTTTTAAGAGTTTTTCAGGCGAGAATGTAGTTGTTTAAAGCTCAAATCTGTGGTTTATTTATAAAGATTTATGAAAATGTTATCCAGGTTGTGAGATGCAGGCGATCACCGGGCGCTCAGCGCTCATGTACCCCGCCGGGAACAGCCTTTCCTCGGCTAGTCGTTCTGGCGTTTGCCGCTGACTCTGGCGTCTCTGTAGTGGTTAAACATGAGATATAATTCGTCTTGTGTATATCTAACGATTTTTGGTCACGTGAATCTATAATTTGTTCCCTGGCCAATCGTTTTGGCTGAGGGCTAAGTGAAGTGAAATTTCATAACTTTATAAGCTATTTAACTTTACCGTTGTATGGTTAGACTAGAGCGCTGACTTTGTATGTTTGACTGAATTGTTTGCTTTATTTGTATAGCTTCTTGTACCTTTAGCTTCTTGTACCTTTTACTTATACTTTTATAATGGCTAATATTGATAAAACTGAAATTTAACTAAAAGAGACTGGGTTGAGTTTTGTCATTTTTAAATTTTAATACAACAAAGATGGTCTGTAATGTTGTTTACTGCAACATCTGTTGTTTAGTACAAATGCACATATTGCCTGGACCATATTAAAATGTTTAATATTTTATATTATATTTAAACGAAAAGATGCAGGGTTAGTTTTATATTTCGTTTTGTTATAAATAGGCTAACGTTATATGCAGTGAATATAATCAATACGCGTTGCCTGAACCACATTTGTGTGGCTATAATGTTTAAGATTTCTTTAAATGAAAGCGAAAAGAGGCAGTGTGGTGTTTTATAACTTATTTCGTTTTATTGTTGCCTAAAATATACATACAGAGATAACCGGAGTAGCAGAGCGAGGTGAGTGACGCGCGCTGTACCATTTGCAGAATAACCGGACTCGCGTCATTTACCCATATACGGACTGGCCAGAAGGTGGGCGGGGTTAGGATTTCCCAAGAAATTTTTTTCTTCTGAAAATCTATGGGTGACGTCACAGACGCTTTGTCCATATTTTTTACAGTCTATGGTCCCCACATTAAGTCCTTGAATTTGAGGGTATTGGACCTGGAAAGTCCTTGAAAGGTCCTTGAATTTGAAGTTAACCAAGGTGTGGGAACTCTGTGGATGCTACATTCGACCACTCTAGACACGTTGACACGTATGCCATCATGGAATGGTTAACATTACACTCTTCATCACTCTAACAAATCAATGAAATTTCTTCAGAAAATGTCACAGCATTGTGCAACTTATGGCTGTGAAAACCACTGAGCTAACGTTATAAGTTACAGATGGAATGGGATAACCTCAGAGGTGGAAATGTGTTTGTGTTTTATGTAGAACTCAATATGCAACATCCACATGGAGAATTATCATTTTAATGATTAACTAAATGCTGTGAAAATCATCTACTAATGTCTTTTGCATATATAGATATACATACATGTGAATAACTAAGTTGCAGATGCACAGTCGACTTGCTCTCGAATGTCACAGACCAGATTTGACCTTTCCAATGTTGAGAGCGGCATACATTATCATATATATATATATATATATATGATAAATAATTATATAGCTGCTTTTAGATTCAATGAAGACTGTACCTCCTCATATTTGGGGGTCATTGGCATCAAAAGTTTGCAAATCTCTGTTTAAACAAATCCACAAATGACTAATCAGAATGTATATCCAAATAGAGTATCATCATTTTTGGCATAAACGGGAAAAAAATTGCATCTTCCATACAATTATTATATCATTATCAGAGGATACATTCTTAAAAATAAAGGTTCCAAAAGAGGGTTTCTGCATTGATGCCATAGAAGAAACATTTTTGGGCTCCCCAAAGAACCTTTCAGTGAATAACCATGAAGATTTGAATAATCTAAAGAACATTTTTCCACTGTCAAGAACATTTTGTGCAATGGAAAGGTTTCATTGATGTTAAAGTTTCTTCGTGGACCTATATATGACAATGAAGAACCTTTACTTTTAAGAATGTATCATCCAGCTTGCTTGTCTAGTGAGTTTGCTTGTCTAGTGTCTAGTCTAGTGAGTGAAGGACTTTATAACTGTTCCACATATAAATTTTCCAGAATAAGTGAGTGAGGGATGACGTTCCTGTACACACAGGTGAATCGATAATAGATACACTGGGCAATATGCAGAAAATTCCGTTTATTGAATAAATTATCGACAGATTAATTGATCATCCGATTAGTTGTTGGTTGCAGCCCTAGTTTGATCAATGCTAGTTTACACGTCCGCCTCCAAACCCACTGTCTGGATAGTTCAAGTAAATAGGTGTTGCTTCTGCTTCTTTCAGGTTTGAAATCAGAGGGTCTGTACAGAGTGTCAGGCTTCACAGACCACATAGAAGATGTCCGGCTGGCCTTCGATAGAGGTGTGTAGCAGAATAACTCTTCTACCTTAGATTATGTGTGCAATAAACCTGATGTGTATTATAGGTGTTGAACAAATATTTGGTCTCTTTACATTTTCTCACATGCTTGGATGAACTCGCAATCATTTATGTCACTGTAATTCTATCAACATTCAACCTGGATGGAAAAGCCCAGGCTTTTTCCAGTCAAAACAATGTATTCTTGGTGAAGTATAGTGAATCATCTGTTATTCATAACAGATAACTAATTCTCCTCCGTAGATGGTGAGAAGGCGGACATCAGTGCCAATACCTACTCAGACATCAATATAATCGCTGGAGCTCTGAAGCTTTATTTGCGAGATCTGCCCATTCCAGTTATCACATATGACGTCTACTCCAAATTCATACAGGCAGCCAGTAAGAGACTTCAGAACACTTTCACTGACATTGAACCAGGAGTTTTCTCTTCTAATCTGTGATTTGATTATCCTTAATAATGTTTTTACAATATTATTTGAAAATATACACTACCGTATACAACTACTAAATATACACTAACATTTGGGGATAATAAGTTGTTGTTTATTAATACTCTTATTCAGCAAGGGCACATTCATTTGATCAAAAGTGACATTAAAACATTTATAATTAAAGATTTATTAGAACTTTCTATTCATCAAAGAATCCTGAAAAAAATTTTTTATGACAGTTAACAAAAATATTAAAGCTGTTTTCAACAGTGATGATAATAATAAGAAATGAACAAATGTTCTGCAAATCATCATATTAGAATGATTTCTGAAGGATCATGTGACATTGAAGACTGGAGTCATGATGATGAAAATTCAACTTTTTCTTCACAGGGAAAAAAAAAGCATAAATAATTCACAATATGACTTTTTTACCATATTTTGATCAAATGACTGCAGCCTTGGTTAGCATTAGATTCTTAAAAATTAAAAATCACAATCTTTTGAATGGTAGTGTTATTTCTAATTGGAAAAAAATATGAAAATATTTGTCAAAAATACAAAAAATGATCACTTTCACTAGTGTTCTCAGATTTTGGACCAAATTTTATGTTTAAACATCAGTAAAGTGTTTAAAGTGGCAGTTTTTAGCATAATTCTGAACAGTATTTTTCAAAACCCTTTTTTTTTTTTTTTTTATCAGAAATAACAGACCCTGACTCCAGACTCGAGGCAGTTCATGATGGTCTCCTCCAACTTCCTCCAGCCCACTATGAGGCCCTGCGGTACCTGATGACACACCTGAAGAGGTAAAACCACAAAATGTATTGAATCTCCCTTAGGTTCCGGTCCCATCGTTTAGTTCATGACTCCACATTGAGCCGGTGGGTGTTCAGGTTTATGTTGCATTTAAGCATTTTACCTACAGCTTTATAGAGTGAGTTTACTTCCTGTCACCCTGCAATATAAAACCTCAAAGAATGATTAGGAGGAAACCGGAAACCCAATACGGCACTTTAGCTCAGTGCACTTCAGGAAACCTTTAAAATGATCCTCAAGGAGCTTGTCAAGCCAGCTTTGCCGCATTTCCCTAACCATGGAAATTATATCACGTACTTACCTGTGTTTATTACCAAAATGATATTGTCTGAGGTGTTTTTTCCACGTCTTTTCTCTGTTCATCAGGGTCACCATGTACGAAAAGGACAATTACATGAACTCAGAGAACCTAGGAATCGTTTTCGGCCCGACGCTCATGAGGCCCCCGGACCAGAACACGCTCGCCACTCTCAACGACATGAGATACCAGAAACTGATTGTTCAGCTCCTGATAGAGCATGAAGACATCTTGTTTTAAAAATGAAGACATCTTTTAAAGACTTTAAAGAGCTTGTACATTTGAAAAAGCGGCCTGCCACACATTTCGAAGATATTATGTTTTCTCCTTAGATTTTGCATATGAAATTTGGAAGTAATTGCACATTTCAATCAATGTGTTTCAAACCCCCAAACTATGGAAGTTTTAAAAACTAAAAAAGGCAATTGCGAATTTTATCTCACAATTTTGACTTTTGTCCTTTTTTTTCTGACTTTTGCAACGTCGATTTTTGCAATGTCAATTCTGATATTTTTTTCTCACAATTCCAAGTTTACATCTCACAATTGTCAGAATTGTAAGTTATGAAGTCGAATTGTGAGACAATCTTGCAGTTCAGTGAAAAATAGAATTGCGATATAAACTCGCAATTGTAAAAAAAAATTTTTTTATTTTTTTTAAAAAGTCAGAATTGTGAGATTTAAAAAATCACAATTACTTTTTTTAAATTGCAAGTTTATATCTCAATTCTGAATTTACAAACTCGGAATTGTGAGAAATAAAGTCAGAAGTGCAAGGTATAATCTTGAAAGTAATTGTGGCTTTTTATCTTACAATTCTGACTTTTTTCTCACAATTGCAAGTTTATATCTCACAATACATTTTTTTTTGTTAAACTAACAAATTGTGAGTAAATCTGAATTGTGAAACGTAAACTCACCATTCTGGGGGTAAAAAGTCAGAATTGTGAGATAAATTTGCAATAAAAAAAATTGTGACGTTTTATAAAAAGTCGCATTTACCTTTTTTATTTTATTCAAACAAATGCTGTTAAGCATGGAGTAACATTGTGTATTCATGCTTAATACAGTTTGAATTATTATTGAAAGGCATTTTGTTTAAATCAAATTATAGTACCTTTTTTTTTTCTCTGATGCCAAACAAGTATGATGCATTGACCTTGATGCTCTTCATGATGTATGAATCTATGGTCAATTAGCATTTTGAAACTAACAAATTGTCAAATATGAATTAAAAAAAAAAAAAAAAAAGATATATATATATATATATATATATATATATTTTGGGTTATGTGGTTGGTAAATGTATATGTACTATAATGGCAAGACAATTGAGATCATGTGTAAAGCACTTTTTAATTTTACATGGAGTGTAAATAGTTATTTTTTTGTTCATCCAGTGTTAATAATTCTGTGTTTAACCCATGCCTTTGAAATTGTTTTGTTTACCCTGACAACAATAGAGTGATTATTCTGTGACTGGAAAAAAAAAACTGTTTTTAGAGCATTTCTTTAGTGCTTGTTCCTTCCTCATTGAACTTGATCCCATTTCAAGAACAAAATTGTTTGTATTGTATTCATCTTAGTCTCCTGAGGCGAGATCATTTATTCACCTCGAAAAAAAAAAAAAAAGTTGATAAACGGTACAGTCACCTTGGTTTGACTTCAAATTGTTTATTTGATATAAGACCTTTCTACAATTTGTTTTTTGAAGATATTTTCTGTGAAGAATGATTGTAATTATGATTGTAATTTATCAAATGCTGATTTATTAAATTATGTAAATCTGGTTACTTTTTAATCTGTGAAGACCTTATTCTGGACTTCAAAATGAAGTGGCAGTCGAAATGAACTTCTGAATGTAGTTTTTGTGTCATTATTTGAAGCTGCAACACCTCACATTTGCAGTATGTGAAATATGTTGCTGTAATTAGTGCTCGGTCAGCTCTCTAGGCGTTGGTTTTCTCTAAGCTCGGTTTTCTTGTTCCAAATTCAGGGGTGTGAACGGCAGCATTGTTTTAGTATCAGACAGCTGAGACGGTATGCCCCAAAGAGATTTTTTTTTTTTGGTTTTTTTTTTTTTACCAAATCACAGGTGAAGCGAGAACCTGAAACCAGCCTCCTGAGGGCAGCTGGAGGAGATCAACAGACCAATGGGAGAGATGAAGGAGGGTGTTTGAGACGCAGGTGAAGTATAAATGAATGAATTCATCACTTATTATAGTTTAGCTGTTGCTTCAGAGCTACATGATGTTGTGGGTTTGGATATAGGCAAAAAACAAAAAAGAGCCACAAGGTTGTTCTGTTGGATGTTTTCGTAAAAGAAACGATAGACTTGACAGTCAGTCTCTGACTGACATTAACACACCGGCTGCTGAGGTGAGTGTTTCTGATGGATGATACAGAAATAACTTTATCTTGAGGACATGCTTATATATTATATTATATATGTATATATATAACACTGTAAAAAAAAGTTGCTGCCTTAAATTTTTAAGTAGCCTACAATCAACTTGGATGTTTAAGTCATTTCAACTTAAATTACATTGAACTGACTTTAGTTGAATCTTGAATACAGTTGGAAATTCCTTAACTTATTTTAGTGAGTTAAAGCAATGTAAGAACATATGTTGTCATAACTTATTAATCATACTTTTTTAGGTATATAATTGTAATTGGTGTAGTTTTTGTTTTATAAACCTTAATAATGTGCATTTCAGTGTGAATTGAAGAATAAGACAGAATGGCAGACAGATACTCCTGGTGGAAAAACTTAACTGGGAGAAACAAGAACAATTTCAAAGAAACCCAACAGGAATTTGGAAATTCGGACAAGACGTCAGCGAAACAAACTGGGAGCGAGAACAAAAGCAACAATCTGATCAGCGACGAGACTTACGACGACTCTCAGCTCGAGCCCTCCTTTAACGAAAACACGTGCCGCAGAAATTGGACAGTTTCACGGTCTGGCCGTTTCAAGGAGAAACGAAAAGTGCGGGTCACCATGCCCGAGAACAACTTTTATGACAAAAACATTGCTGTCGCGAAGTAGCACAGCTAACCAATTTACTCAACAACAAAAATAACCTGTTTATAATGGAGCTGTTTACACTGCAAGCGCGCGAGGCGTCTTCTGCGATTTGTGAATGGAATCTTCAGCCGTCCCGCTGTCGCAAGAGCGTTGTGATTTTGTCGCGTTGCGTCGTTCGCTTGCAGTGTAGAGAGGATGTAATGAAGAAATCCATAATTTGCTGGGGCCATTGATTTCAATTTCAGTGACTGACAATGACACCTGTTACTCTCTGCTGCAGTAGTAATCTGGGATTATGATTATTATTATTATTATTTTTTACTGCTGGTTGTTCTTAGAGACACTGAACGCTTCATGAATGGATGAATTAAGCCTACAAAAAGAAATACATTTACTCTGTAGGCTCATGTATTTAGCCTATTGTTTAGCTTTTTTTTTTTTTTTTAAGAGAAAAGTCTCTTAGCCTATTTATTTTAAAGATGGATTTTAAAAGAAGTGTTTTAGGCTACCGTAAATGAAGGAAAAGAAATACAGAAGATATGATGTATAAGCTCAATTTTATTTTTTTTACCCTGATATGTAGTTTTTTCCCCCGATTGTCGAGGGGAAATTCGGTTTGATCTACATTAGCCTATACATATTGCACGTTTGAGAAGTTAGGCTTACCATTTTATTTCGGAAAAATGTTTCTTAAAAAAATATTTGGTAGAACAATATTTCAGAACTGATAATATTAATTTACATTACAATAGAAATAGAAATAACAATTGTATCAGGTGACCATATGCAGAGGCTAATGCGTTAACATTTAGTTTTTATGTCATTTGTTTCAATATTAAGCTTGTTCAAATTTATATTTAGTAAAGAGTGAATATCAATATGTCAATTAAACAGATAATTCTGTCCAAAGTGATTTGAGACAGCCATTGGAGCAAACTGGTTAGGTAAACATACTTAAACACACACACTGTAAATGTAACTAATGTAACAAAAGGTTTATGTAACTGTGTAATGCCATAGTAAAAGAATGGAATGTTGTTAAACATGGCTCTGAGTAAATGTTGTTTCCAAATTGTATTCCACACCACAAACTAGTTTGCATTATGAAGGTGTGTGATGATAACTATGCCATCTCTCAATGAAAGGCCACATGACTGCATTTTAACTGCATGTCTCAGAGTTTTCTGTCCCTTTGTTCATTATTAATAACTAAAGTATGTTTTTATCTATGGTATGTATGTAAGAGCCATTGCAGATAATCACCAATCAAAAAAAAAAAAAACACAACTTAATTTGATTTGCATGATCTCAAGTTATTTGTGTCATGGCAGGCTATAACAGGCTATAACAGGCTAAGAGAAGAGCTCCCTCTAGTGATGGTGTATAAAACTACAATGTCAACAGTGATGAGCAGCACAAAACTGATATATTTTATACCTTAAAAGAAAAAAGCAACTCCTGACAAATTAACTTTGACATGTTCTAAATATTGTAAACAGTATGCATAATTTATTTGGCTCTGAAGTAACACACACACATGTACTATAAAATAAACAGCACTGAAATGTTCTGAAAGGTTCAATATTTCAGAGAACAGGCAATTTTGGGAAGAAAAAAAAATTCTCTTTGAGCAGAATTCAATTTTCATCTTGCCATTGAAAAAGACCTAAAATCTTCAAACAGCTCAAACAAACCTTATACCACCTGAGTGTATATATAAAAGAAAAAAAAGAAAATTTATTTACACACGTGACCTGTAGATAACAGAAAACCTGTTTATATCTACCGTAACATTATGTGAAATGATACTGACACACTGCAAATCTCTGAAGGTAAATATTGGAATCTTTTCAAGGTAAACATTGCTGTGGTTTTGCAGGAGTGTGTATTTATAGTTCATCATGTTTATAAGTGAACTCCCGGGATGATATAAATCCATCATTGTCTTCGTCTTCTTTTTGGAAGATGTCCTCAACCATCACTTCATGATGGGTGTCATTGGGGGCGTATCCATGTCTTTCAAACTCTTTGCGCAAGTATTCTTTGACCTGAAATAGAAAGGAATAACACAAATAACTCCCTGAAATAAATTACTATTCTGAAACCCATGAAACAGCTGCTTTTTGACACACGGTTGTGAACAAACCTCGGATCTGGAAAGCTTCCAGTCATCATTGAGGTCCATTTCCTGAAAGGACTCATGTGACCTGGGCCCATTTCGGATCTCCATGATCTCGATGTCAAAGATCAGACTGCTCTCCGGAGGGATTTTACCTGAGTACAGAGCATAACCATTGGCAAGATCATGTAAGTTATTTTTGTATGGGGTGTTTTAGATCACCCTCAAATAAAAATTATGTCATCATTTATTTTCCCTAAACCTGTTTGAAGTTCTTTCTTCTGTTGAACACAAAAGACGATATTTTGAAGAATGTTGGTAACCAAACAGTTTCTGGTCCCCATTGACTTCCATAGTATTTGTCAATGGGGGCCATCAACTATTTGGTATACAGGTATTCAGGTTTAGTACATCTTGAGGGTTAATAAATGATGAAAGAATTTTCATTTTTTGGGTGAACTATTCCTTCAATGCAACGTCAATGACAAGTTCAATATCAGAAGGTGTAGGAAGCCAAAGTTCCTCAAATAATGCTTTATGAATATGCGTCTTGCTGGCAAACCTTTGCCTTCTTTGCCATATGCAAGAGATGGAGGGATAGTCAGCTTCCTCTTCTCCCCCGCACACATGCCTTGAAGACCCTTGTCCCAACCCTTTATCACCTCACGGATCCCCAATGTGAACCAGACAGGGTTTTTGTCTCCATGATGACGGCTGCCGATTACAAGACATGTGCAAAACTCTGTTAAACTCTAGAGACATGCATTCTTGACATGCTTGAGCTGGCAGCTGTGTTTTGGAACATGAGCTGGTCTAGTTGGTCCAAACTAGACCATCTTGGTCCAGCAACACACCAGATAACAAGCTAAAGGTGGTCACTGGTCAAACTGTTTTTGGACCATGCTATACCATGCTAATGCTCACCTTATATCAGAAACAAACTAACATGTTCCAAAACATGGCTGTTTAAGCTTAAATGTTGTGTATTCAACAGCTACAAACACATGTGGACAGTTAACTATAGTTGAATTCTATTATACTATTATAATTAATTCTCAGAGCAAAAGTGCAGGCTTAGGTTAACACAGTCTGTTCTTGCAGTGTGCAGTGTTAAAGTTTATGAACATGCAGTAGATGCTTCATTAGATGTCACCTGGAATGAAACATTGTGCCATTACTCTCCAGAAAGCCATCGTAGTGCACCAGAAGAATATCCCCGTATTTGGATTTACGATGGCAAAGGAAAGGTTTGTACAGAACTTCTATCTTCACCTCTGGTTCCGGAAGTTTTGCTCCATGCACGTAAAAGAAGAATGCAGAGAAAATGCATGTCCACAATTCTGGAATCATTTTAATATCAAGAACAGTTTAACAACCTCTTACTGTTAAGCTGATGGTTCATACACAACAAAGCATGAAAAGCTTCACAAAGTACAAGTTGTGCAGCCGCGACTACGTGGCAAGCAAAGTTTCTGCAGGGGTCTTTCCCAAAAACTAGCGATGTTGGTCCGATTCGTTAACGAATCGTTCTTTTGAGTCGACTCTCTTCAATGAATTGTTCGAACCTGTTCACAAAGCTGTCTAAATAATTCCGAGCAATTCAGTACCGAGTGAGAAGTGTCCACACACAGTAGTTAATAGTAGAAATGTTAATGGGTGATTGTATGACTTATTAAAATATATGAAACTTACTGAAATTTTAAACTAGCCAAGTGATCATGAATTTTAGTATTATGAGAACACGGTCAAAAGTTTGGAAACATTATTATTTTTAAAGTTTTTGAAAAAAGTCTCTTATGCTCATCAAGCATGCGTTTATTTGATGAAAAATACAGGAAAAAACATTGTGAAATATTATTAAAATTTAAAATAATGGTTTTCTTTTTTACTTTAAAATAGAATTACTTTCTGTGATGCAAAGCTGAAATTTCATCATCGTCTTCAGTGTCACATGATCCTTCAGAAATCATTCTAATATGCGGATTTATTATCATTGTTGAAAACTGTTGTGCTGCTTAATATATATATATTTTTATAACCTGTGATAGGCCTACTTTTTTTTTAGCCTTTATTTAAAATATAAATCTTTTGTAACAATATACAATATTTAATATAAACAAAGTTTGGGGTCAGTAATTTTTGTCTTTCATTTTTTTTAAATAAATTAATACTTTTATTCAGCAATGTGTTAAATTGATATTGAGAATGATTTATATTGTTAGAAAAGATTTCTAATTTGACTGAGTAACATTTAACATTTTATTGATAATAAATCAGTATAGAATGAGAATGTAATATGCCACGTTTAGATGTCATAACTCAATGGCGTAAAAGACTCGTTGAGTATGATCTTTTAAAACGACCTGTTCAAAAGAACCGACTCGAAGAAATGAGACGGACTTCAGATCACACTCCCAGATCCCAATGTAAACGTTACCACCCTAAAATCCAACCCTGTATTATTATTGGTCAGATTCTTTTGAAGACACGCCTTAACAACCAATATTCAATTTTCATTGGACGTCAAACACATAGTCCCAGTACAACAACGCCCACATTCTCGTACTGTATCCAATCAGAGATGCGCTAAGAGAAAATCCCACAGACGTCATGCGCGTGGGCCGATCCTTCTATGATCACATGGATTTGTACTCTCGAAGCATTTACGAAAATCATTTGCGTAACCTCAACTCCCAGCAGTAGCTTTGCGTCTTTTACGGACAATTGGCGTAGGTAAGAATTATCTCGAGTTTCTCAAAGCGGCTGTGTTGGGCTCAGTCTTGCCACGACTAAGTAATGAATTGTCAAGAGAATGTCTACCATGGAGGGAGTTCTCTATAAATGGACCAACTATATTAGTGGTATGTATGCTGCGTCAGTTAATAGTTATGTGTTATGTGTAAAAGGGAAGTCTGTGTAAAGCAAAATTAGCCTGTTTGCTAGCTTTAGTAGTGTATAAATGAAGTTAAGCCATCATCCTCTTTAACTCTCTGTGTCGATACTTTATCCAAAGCAGTGACCAACTCAACCACATACATTTCAACTGCTAAAAAAAAAAAAAAAAAAAAACATTCGCAGAAAAGTTCCTAATATTATGTATTGGAATGTGTTGTTAAAAGCCTCTTGACTGGAAAAACAAGTCAAGCCATTATGTTCATGTATCTTAAACGTCATCCAGATACATTGTTACATGCGTCAGCTTCAAATGTCATTATGGCTCCTTTGTGTCTTTTGAAGGTTGGCAGCCCCGTTGGTTTGTTCTTGAAGGAGGCACTCTTTCCTACTATGACTCTCAAGAAGATGCATGGAAAGGATGCAAGGGCAGCATCAAAATATCTGTGTGTGAAATACAGGGTAAGGGAAAGTTTATGCCTAACCTGAGCAGGAAACCTAATAACGGTTACATCACAAGCATCCATTCTTCATATGCTTCAGGATGTAATAATACGCTTGCGCAATCTTCAGGAACTTTATGTCCCATGCCCAGGGGTTGATTTTATCATACCATCAGAACTTATTTTTTCTACTTTCCAAATTATGATTTTACACTTTTCTAAGTCCCAGACTATCAAACCCAGCTATAAAAAAATCATTGTAAAAGTATGAATTATTACATGGTTATAACTTATTTTGATATTTATTGTGTGAAAAATGATGTATTATTATTGCCACTGCTACATTAAACAATATTTCCTTAATACATGCTAAAACAGTAAAGAGCTTGAGATCAAATATGAGACATGATCAGAATAATAAAAAAGTTTCTAACCTGTAATTTCATCAAAAAGAGTGAAAATATTATTTAATTGTGTTTAGGATACATGAAATGCTAGATATGAAGTTAGCCCTTTAAAAGACAAATGTGTCAGCTATTTTATTCGAAAAATGTCCCAGAAAAATCCCCTGCCATCATTTCCACCATAGAATGCTATTAAACGTAATACTTCATTTGAGATGTGGTGTAAATGACACTGTGGCTGAAATCATTATTGCTTTTCTTAATAAAATAAGGGGGAAAGTTTGTGATTAATGTGTGTTCACTGTTGAACATATTAGACTAATGAAACAAACTAGTAAGAGTGTGTGAAGAGACATTATTTTTGACAGTCCACAGGCCCCAAAATGTCCGTAGTTGAAGAAACACCCAAGTACTGTATTACAACTATTGTGAATGACCTTACAGAAGGTATACTTTGCTAATCCATCTTCTTTGTCCTCCCTCTGCCCATTGTAGTTCACCCATCGGATTTCACAAGGGTTGATCTGATCATTCCAGGAGAACAGTACTTTTATCTCAGGGCAATTAATGCAGCAGAGAGGCAGAAATGGCTTGTGGCGTTAGGGACTGCAAAAGCCTGTCTTACAGACAACCGAACCAAGAGAGAGAAGGGTGAGTGTTGTATTTCTGCTGAAGTAGACAAGATATTCTCTGTAGATCATCTGGCTTTTCTTTTTGTGCTAGTATGACAGTGAAATATGATAAAGTAATTTAAAGGGTATAGTGTAGGGTAGTTTACATATTATGTTGTGGTTTTTAGTCCGTGTCTATGGATTTTTAGCTCCTACAATATGACAAAATGAACTTATAAGGAGTTATACACATTGAATATTTATAGTCTTACACTTCCAGGAAAAAAATTATACCAAAAATATTTTGTGTCCTGGCACGAACTTCCTGTTTCGACAGACAATGTGTCAATACAGGAAGCAAAACCCATTTTATGGGATTCAAATTAAATTACACAACTGATGGTTCCTCATTTTGCAATTCTTCAAAGAACTGTCTAGGAAGAAAGCAAGTGTCAACACTAGTCTCTTCTATTTTCTTAGAACTCCAGGAAAGCTCAGAGGCTCTGAAAACAAAAATGTCTGAGCTAAGGCTTTACTGTGACCTTCTCCTTCAGCAAGTGAACAAAATACAAGAAAGTCCTCTAGCGGAGATGACAGCTGATTCTGAGGAGGTAAGGGAGTGTTGTGTTGATTTTCAGTGTCGACCTCGACTGCCTTCTGCTTTACTATGCGTACTTCAAGGACATAATTGAGGAAACATGTATACCATTGAACAATTTACAAGCTCGTCAAACATCAATAATGCAGGGTTATAAGTTTATCTTTTCATACCTTATCATTCTAAGGGTGTGTTCACACTTGTAGTTCGGTTCTCTTGGTTCTTTTGGTCCGAACCAAAAAAGAAAACTATACATTTAGTCCTGGTTCGCTTAGCGGTCACACAGTTATTTTTAACACTGAACCTAAAGGCACAAAACAAAAAAACAGCTTTTATGATGTATATTTTATTATCGAACATTGTGTGCTGGGTTAAATGCGCTCGCTGTACGTTTGTACATATGATGTGGTATATAATGGAGCTGAGAACTCGTGAAGAGCTTATAAAATGTGTAAAGGACTCAAAACAGCGGCAGGAATCCCTCTGTCACACACACAAACGAAATGCGAGGAGATGCCTGTACCGAACTGTGATGAGCAAAATCAAGACTATGATGAGAAAAAGCCGGAATGCTTGAGGATTCTGTCCTTTTATGGGTCGCATGTCCTGCTTTTGGTTCGTTTGCATGTCTTTTGTCCGTGTTGCATTCATATTTCATTCAAATCGCACCAGAGTTTGTTTGGAAGTGGACAGAGATCCATCTTTTTAGCGTTCGCGGTCCACTTGTTTGGGTGCGCAGGGCACTAGGGTTCTGATGGCAGCCATCACACTTATTCAGATGAATCGCACTAACAGAGTAATCGCACCAGGGTTTGTTTTAATCAAACCAAACCTGCCAAGTGTGAACTAAATGTGTGTGCTTTGTCTTTATCACAAAACCAAGGGTCAAAAAGCTGTCCTGTTCTGTTCAGACTGGTCAAGTGGCTCTGGAAATTCAGTTTTGGTATGTGTTGGTTTCAGGTAGGGGATGAGACAGGAAATCTAGTGAAGTCCACATGCACCACCTTCTTAAAGACCCTGGAGGAGTGTATGCAGATTGCTAGCCGAACCTTCAATCCAGAACTTCTGAGTCAGACCCCTCCAGGCTCTCCTCCTGTGGCTGCCATCAAACCTCTGAAGGTATATTAAATACACCGTAATCACCAACTGGAAAATTCTTATGTTTGTGCTGTTGTAATTCTAATTCAGTTTGTCAGAACCTAAAACATTTCTTATTTCCATAGATCAAAACTACTGATCCAAAAAATCAGCACCAAGGAGAAACGTGAGTTCAGCAATGTTAATGGACTCTTGTGGGTCAGGTGTGCTTTTGTTTGTCCCTAAAATGTTGAAAATGTGTGTTGTGCAGACAAAGGGACTTAATAAACACCTCAGGAACATCAGCACATGAGAGTGGACCAGAAAATGAACCACCTCCATCTCCTCAAGAAAGCATACCTACAGGTTTGCCAAGCATCAAGCCAGTCGGATTCAGAACTGGTGCTACATTTTGACTTACCTCAACTCTCATTTCCTATCTTGTCTGTCTTGTTTGGTTTAGGAAGTGGTTTAATGGAGGACCAAGAGGAGCCCATGGAGCCTCATAATGGCTCTTCATCAAGCACACATGACCCTGAAGAACCTGTAGGAGAGAAGAAGGACAAACCACCAGAAGAAGCAGACCGTGCTCAAGAAAAACAAGTGGAAGTCTCCCATAGCCCCACACAGAACAAAGAAGAAATGGTCACTGAAGAAATCCAGGCTGACCTGGAAGTGAACAAGCCTCAGTCTGAGAACACACAGGAAGAGGAAGATAAGGTGGACACATTCTTCAGTACCATGAGCCACAGGTATGAGGCGCCTCCGTTGCTGTGATCCTCTGAAGAAACGAGATGAATGCACTGCACACATTTACACAATTCAGAATCCAGTTTTCCTTTGTTAATGTAAAGTTATAGCTAACACTTCTCTTAGAATTTTGTATTACAGAAATGTCAGCATTTCAGTGAAAATCTAGATTGAGGGACTAGAAATCTCCATATAGTAACATTGTGTTCTAAGGAACCAGGTGCAATGCGATAAAGTGACATTATCAATCATGTCTGTTTCATAATAAGGAATGTCCAGGTTAAGTGCAAGTTAAAGTCGGCATGAAACGGAAGTTGAGATTGTCATTTTTTCCTTGTTGTGACGTATATCCGAGTGAAAAGGCTTCTGGAATTAGAAAAAAATGTAGGGCGGGGCTTGATTTCGTCCTTCGGGAATTGATTGGATCGTTGGAGGTTGGGCGTTGCAAACAAAATGGAGGCAGATTTGAATGCCAGTTTACATTCAGTTGTGGAGGATTTCTCTCCACCGGACTCCCCACCGTTACCCTCCCATGAAGGATTTTTTATTTTATTTTATTATTCCCGCGAACCAAGATGAGTCAAGTCAAGTTATCAGCCTTATTAGACATTCTCTGTTATCAGTCAAGTTCACCCTCGAGAGCATCTCGATAGCCGCACCCTCATCGGCTCTGGCCGCACCCTTTCGCCATGGCACGTGACCAAAAGAGAAGAGAGGTCGTTTCGAGTGGGGAGGGAAGGGTAATGTATTTGATTAAAGATTATAAGGGTACATGAATTTTAAAAAAATAATGAAGTGCACAGATAAATCATTTATAATAAACACTACAATATTACATATAAAAAGAAGATTTGTCAATTTTGATTTCATGCCGACTTTAACAATCTGTTTTGTGAATGCTGTGAAATAACACAGAAAACAAGTTGGACATATCCGAACAAACAAAAACAATGCACTAATAGTCTATGAGATAATTTGTAGAGTCTAGCCTGATTAGATTATGGTTTAAAAAAGGCACTTCCCACAAATAGGGTACAGTTTGGTCTCCCATATATTTTTTTACTGCAGTAGAGGTACAAATCCCATTTTTTTCGCCATGTCAGAACAACAAAACGAATTTTGACAGCTGCAACGTAATGCGGAAACACTCAAAATGCCAGTATTAAATATAGTGAAGTTGTATTATTTCTGTTAAATAATCCCTGTAATTGTTTATTGTTAATGTCTTAATGCAAGAGTACTATGAAAATAAAACGCATACAATTTAATAAGCTAGCACAAGTTTGATAACTAATTACCTTCCAAATATATTAAAGTTTATTAACGCATCTGTATATTGACTGTTACTTCTTGTATTGTGGTTTTGTATAACTTGATCTGAAAAAAAATTACAGCAATATTTAATCTCAAAGTAGCTAGCAGACTATTTTGTTTATTTATGAAGTTTAAAATAGGTATTTGAAAATAAGGCAATTATGAAATTTTGGTAACAGGGTTAAAACAACTCGTATAATATTTAGAATGACTTTCGGAATTTAACAGACAAGCACCTTCGTTGCTGGAAAAGAAAAGGTTTTAAGACTGTAATTTGTACCCTGTTTGTGGAAAGTTCCAAAACAATGATCTAATTGTCTCACAGTTTCATATATAATGGTTTCAATATGTAAAGATTTGAAAGACAAATGGTCCATGATTAAATGTTTATCATGGTATGTTTTCTTTTGATCACTCAAAACGAGACCCGGCCTGTGATGAGGGTTTGTAGATTCTTTTGCTATACATAATTCTTTCATCTTCTTTATGTAATGATGAGGTCATCATATAACTACAGCACTGATCTGTTCCAACAACCTTCATTGGGCTGAAACTAAATTGAATTGAACCAGTAATGTTATAAAAACAATGGGTTGGTATTTAGATATAAAACCTTGTCAGTATTATACCACTGTGTGAAGATTGTACAATTTTTCATGTACTAAACATGTATTTAATGTGTGCCGTTCTCAATTAAGGAATGCATGCTCCAAACCGGTTTTCTTCTGCTTTGGCTATGCCTGCTTTTTGTATTTGGTGTTTTATTTGATCAAATAAATGTGCTCTCTGTTGATGTGTGCACTAATTCACATGTATTGTCCTTGTGTGAATGTCTGTGGTTTTTTTTCTTGTAGATTTAGTGATATAATACTGGAGGACAACAGTGGTATTCCCACACAGGCCTTTTTGGATTCTTGCTATGCTATAGTACCAGTTTTAGGTAGGACACTCTATCTTTCACTCTCCATTTTCCACCCTTTCTTTGCTTTGTCTTTTTCCTTCGGTCAGTTCTGTCGGCTATCTCAGTCTTTGCTCTCATTAGTGTTGTGCTTATTAAAAGTTGTAAAAGACTCGTGGGAACATTGATTTCTGACACTCTGTGCATGTGTCGGCTTGCCATGTGCCCTTGATTCATTTTTCTGCATCTCATATTAGTCTGCACAGTTAATCCCTCATTCTCCCTCAGGCATAGTCATGCATGCTTTGATATGTCTTTATACTGGGACAGTTCGGTGAGTATCTGCAGGATCCCAGAACCACAAGAAAATAAAGTCCAGCAGTAGCAGCAATCACTTATGAAAGCTTTTGTACAGCACTTTCTTCTTAAGAACATACAGT